>NC_068301.1:7960078-8046834 GCF_025860055.1 Xyrauchen texanus
TTTTTTAAAGACTTGAAATATTATTTAAATTCTGTTTGTACCTCCAACAACAACAAAAGCATTTCACTATGTAATGAATATAATGTCTTGGCATTATTGTAAAATATATCTGTAGTATTGTGTACTATCTATACCCCTATGTGACGGGTCCTTAAACAAGCCCTCATAATAAATCTCCAACTGATTGACAAATTCACTTATGAAATGGATTGCTGTGAACTGTATGGCAATGACTGACTTATGATCAATAATATGGTAGTAAACAATACATTGTATTGTAAAGCCACTTTTTGTATTGTCTTATGAATGATGATTATTTTATGGTATTGTAAAAGTTTCAGTAATTATTCTCAGAATGTACTGTATTTATTTTGCTTATCACTTATTTTAAATGTAAGAGATGAGAGTAAGGTGTGTGAAAATATAAATTATGAGTATATAATGTACAGGAATGAGGAAGAAGACAAATCATTGGATATTCTTGGAAGGTGAGAATCACAGTGGGTCAAAAACCTTGCTAAATGTAAATCTTTGAAATATACACTATATGCTTTAAACATAGGTTACTTTAATGTAAGTTAGGAAACAATTTTTTCCTGATGGACTGGAGTGTGATGATGCTGAACTGTTTGCTCTCTCTGTCTCTCTTAAAAGCTGAAGTGTAATTTCTATGCCACTACGGCCACCAAATGGAATTGCAAAAATACTGTTTTTAAACAGCTTTCCCAAAAACATGCTTCACTTGCCATTGGCCAAACAAACAGAGAGTCTGGACCCACACTTGTGCAATAATGGAATCTAATTCATTAATTCATTAATTCATTAATTCATTAATTCATTAGAAGGGGGTGTCAACATACTTTTGGCCATATTGTATAAAATAAAATAGCATAGTCTCATGATTTGAGACAGTTGTTCTCTATTAAATATTTGATATAATATATACAGTATATATATATATATATATATATATATATATATATATATATATATCAGATTATATATCATAATTGTCACGAACGCTTTCGAGAGCGCCTCCACGATCGGCCACCGGAGATCTGATTCACCTGAGTACTAATCATCCATGCACCCACATACCGGGCTTGATTAATTTCACAGCTGATTTCTATTCAGGCTCCCTCTATTTAAACTGCACGCAGTGACACACTCACTCGCGAAGTCTTGTTTGTTCGGCTACACTACTGAGCGTTCTAACTACCATTCCTGTCTGATTACCTGCTTACCGACCTTGCTTTCCCTGCTGACTACGATTGTTTACTGCCTGCCTACCTGAACCTTGCCTGGCCCTTCGTTACTGCCCTTTGCTGCCTGCCCTGACATCCTGCCTTCTTCACTACGCCCTGGCACTGCCTACGATAGCTCTGATTCCCCATTGCCTGACCATTGCCTGCTTTGATCTGTGAGTTGAATTAATAAACACTGCATATGGATCCCAACCTACCTGAGTCTTTGTTACAGAAGACTTCGCCAAACATCGATCCAGCGGTGATATCACGTTTGACGGAAGAGCTCACCACCCAAGCGAATCAGCTTTCTGCCCAACGCCATCAACTCGGCCGCCTGACGACCGCCGTGGATGAAATCGTGCGGGCTGTACAAGCTCTCAGCCAGCCAGCACCGCCTCCAGCAATCCCAGCGGCCGATGCCGTCCCTCACTACCAGCCGATCACCGGCCCGCGCCTCGCACACCCCGAGAAGTTTGACGGTACGCCCTCGAAGTGCAAGGGATTCCTCATGCAGTGCTCGGTCTTCCTCTCCCAACAACCAGCACTTTACCCCACCGATGAGAGTAAGATCCTCTTCGTGAGTTCCGTGCTCACGGGCCGAGCTCTTGATTGGGCCACCGCGATCTGGACCAACCGGGGTTTTACCCAGTTCACCTACGAATCCTTTATGGGCAGCCTGACCACAGTCTTCGATCACCCCGAGAGTGGCAAGAGCCCGGGCGACCAGCTGATAGCCCTGCGTCAGGGTAATCGCACGGCAGCGGACTACGCGCTTTCCTTCCGCACTCTCGCTGGACAGACCGGCTGGCCGGAAAGCCCCCTCACGCTCCACTTCCGACGGGGCTTGAGCGCCGAGCTTCAGTCCGAGCTGGCCTGCCGCGATGAAGGTATGTCCCTTGACCAATTCATCACCCTCGCCATACGCATCGACAACCTCATCCGCTCCAGGCGACCAACCCGGTGGCCCGCGCCGGCCGCACCGACTCGTTCACTCCCCGAAGAACCCGAACCTATGCAGGTCGGTCGGACCCACCTCTCTCACGAAGAGAGGGAACGCCGCCTCTCGCACAACCTCTGCCTCTACTGCGGTCAAGCGGGGCATCTTCGCGCTGACTGTCCGCGACGCCCTCCACAGGCCGAGGTGAGTCAATTCACCACCTCCCCCCTCACCACTGCCTGTTTTGTAGTTCCCATTAAACTCACTCACCTCACTGCCAATATCACTGCCCATGCTATGATAGATTCGGGAGCAGCGGGGAACTTTATTGATGAGTCACTGTGCAAACGTGCTAACATTCCCTTGTTATCTTGTACTCCTCCTTTGGCAGTGGCGGCGTTGGACGGGCGCCCCCTGGGGACCGGTCGGGTGCACTACACCACCACCGACGTGATCCTGCAGGTGGGGGCACTGCACACCGAAACCACACGCTTCTTCATCATCCACTCACCCCACAACCCTGTCATTCTCGGTCACCCCTGGTTATGCCAACACAACCCACAAATCTCCTGGCGGGAGCAACAAATCACTCAATGGGGGGATGACTGTTTCACAAAATGCTTAAAAAAAACCTCCACCCCCATCATGGCAGGCTCCGCTAAAATCTCGGCAGTGCCTCACGCCTCCTCCCTGGTACCCACTGAATACGCTGACTTAAGTGTAGCCTTCAGCAAGGTCAAGGCAGCACAGCTCCCGCCTCATCGCACGCACGACTGCGCCATTGAGCTCATCCCAGGCTTGTCACCACCCAAGGGGCGCATCTTCCCTCTATCTGAACCCGAATCCCAAGCTATGAGAACCTACATCGAGGAAGAACTCGCCAAGGGGTTCATTCGGCCATCCACTTCTCCAGCCGCAGCCGGCTTCTTCTTTGTGGGTAAGAAGGACGGGTCACTGCGCCCATGCATCGACTACCGTGGGCTCAACGACGTCACCGTAAAATTCCGCTACCCGCTCCCCTTAATTCCCGTGGCCCTCAAACAACTCCGGTCTGCCAGAATCTATACCAAGCTGGACCTGCGCTGTGCCTACAACCTCATCCGCATCCGCGAGGGGGATGAGTGGAAGATGGCTTTCTCCACCACCAACGGCCACTATGAATATTTGGTGATGCCGTTCGGCCTGTCCAATAGCCCCTCCGTATTTCAGTCGTACATCAACGACATCTTCCGCGACATGCTCAACCGGTGTGTGATCGTCTACATCGACGACATACTCATCTACTCCAACTCCCTGGAGGAGCACATCATGCAGGTCAGGACCGTACTGAAACGTCTGGCTGAGCACCAACTCTACGCCAAGGCCGAGAAGTGCGAGTTCCACTTAACCACTGTGACATTTCTCGGGTACGTCATCAGCCCGGAGGGAGTAGCCATGGATGAAAGCAAGGTACAGGCAGTCCTCAACTGGCCACAACCCAACACGGTAAAGGAGCTGCAGAGGTTCCTAGGTTTCGCCAACTTCTACCGCCGCTTCATTAGGAACTTCAGCACGGTCGCCGCCCCGCTCACTGCCATGGTAAAGGCGGGACTTACTAAGCTTCACTGGTCCAGCGACGCACTCCAGGCATTCAACCAGCTCAAGGAACGATTTACTTCGGCTCCCATTCTGCACCACCCCAACCCAGACCTCCCCTTCGTAGTAGAAGTGGACGCATCCAGCTCAGGCATTGGTGCCATTCTCTCGCAACGCCAAGGTAACCCTCTCAAGCTGTTCCCCTGCGCATTCTACTCCCGCAAACTCTCGCCCGCAGAGCGGAATTACGATGTCGGCAACCGCGAACTCCTGGCCATGAAGGCCGCCTTGGAGGAATGGCGACATTGGTTGGAGGGAGCTCGACACCCCTTCCAAGTCCTAACAGACCACCGCAACCTGGAATACCTGCGTTCTGCCAAGAGGCTCAACCCCCGGCAGGCTCGGTGGGCGCTGTTCTTCACCCGCTTCCGCTTTTCCATCTCCTACCTACCAGGTTCAAAGAATGTCAAGGCCGACTCACTTTCCCGGCAGCACGACGCCATTCCCCTGAACTCCAGTGTTGAGCCCATCCTTCCGTCCACCTTGATTCTGGCCCCAGTCCAATGGGACATCATGGCCGATATCGTCCAGGCCCAAGCGACCGATCCGCCACCGCCTGACTGCCCACCCAACCGGACCTTCGTGCCACACAGCCTCCGAGAGAGAGTCATTCGCTGGGTTCATGATGCCACGAACTCCGGTCACCCCAGGATCACAACCACCATACGCCTGCTGCAAAATCGTTTCTGGTGGGGAACCCTACAAGAAGATGCCACCGACTTCGTGCACGGGTGTTCCGCCTGCAACACGTCCAAGACTCCTAAGCAACCACCCGCAGGGCTTCTTCAACCGCTCCCCATACCTCACCGTCCCTGGTCCCACATTGCCGTGGACTTCATCACTGACCTACCGGTCTCCCGAGGTCACACCACGATACTCACGGTCATTGACCGCTTCTCCAAAGCATGCCGCTTAATCCCAGTTCCCAAGCTCCCCACAGCGCTAGAGACCGCAGAACTTCTTCTCCACTGGGTGTTCCGCTATTACGGCCTACCCGAGGACATTGTTTCAGACCGTGGACCCCAGTTTACCTCCAGGGTATGGCGAGCCTTCTTCCGACTGCTGAACATCAACGTCAGCCTCACCTCAGGGTACCACCCCCAGTCCAACGGTCAGACGGAGCGCCTGAACCAGGAAATCACCAGGTTTCTCCGCACCTATTGCCATCACAACCAGGCCGATTGGAGCCGCTTCCTCCCGTGGGCCGAGTACGCCCAGAATTCCCTCCTGAAACCCGCAACAAACCTCACCCCGTTCCAGTGCATTCTGGGGTACCAACCTCCTCTGTTCCCCTGGTCCGGCGAGCCATCAGAGGTTCCGGCTGTCGACGATTGGCTCCAGCACAGCGAAGCAGTGTGGGACCAAGCTCACGTCCACCTCCAACGGGCCGTGAACCGAACGAAGGAGCAGGCGGATTGGCGCCGCCGTCCCGGTCCCGTCTACTTCCCGGGTCAGTGGGTTTGGCTCTCCACCAGAGACCTACGTCTTCGCCTCCCCTGCAGAAAGCTCAGTCCCAGGTATGTGGGTCCCTTCAAAATCCTCAAAAGAATCAATGCCGTGTCATTCCGTCTGCAACTGCCCGCTAACTACCGCATCTCTCCCACCTTCCATGTCTCCCTACTCAAACCCGCCGGTGGCCCGAGATCGCCGGAGGAGACGAACCCCGGTCCCCCCCCCATCATCGTGGGCGGCGAGGAAGCTTTCCTGGTACGAACTCTTCTGGACTCCAGACGCTTACGGGGTCGAGTCCAATACCTAGTGGACTGGGAGGGGTACGGTCCGGAGGAGAGGTCCTGGGTAGGAGCCGATGACATCCTCGATCCCAACCTCATCACCGAATTCCACAGAATCCATCCAGAGAGACCGGCCCTCCGCCCTCGAGGTCGACCCCGGCGTCAACCAGGTCCTCGCTTCAGGAGCCGCTCACAGGAGGGGGGCTCTGTCACGAACGCTTTCGAGAGCGCCTCCACGATCGGCCACCGGAGATCTGATTCACCTGAGTACTAATCATCCATGCACCCACATACCGGGCTTGATTAATTTCACAGCTGATTTCTATTCAGGCTCCCTCTATTTAAACTGCACGCAGTGACACACTCACTGCGAAGTCTTGTTTGTTCCGGCTACACTACTGAGCGTTCTAACTACCATTCCTGTCTGATTACCTGCTTACCGACCTTGCTTTCCCTGCTGACTACGATTGTTTACTGCCTGCCTACCTGAACCTTGCCTGGCCCTTCGTTACTGCCCTTTGCTGCCTGCCCTGACATCCTGCCTTCTTCACTACGCCCTGGCACTGCCTACGATAGCTCTGATTCCCCATTGCCTGACCATTGCCTGCTTTGATCTGTGAGTTGAATTAATAAACACTGCATATGGATCCCAACCTACCTGAGTCTTTGTTACAATAATTAGTTAAATTACACATTGTTAAATAGGGCTTATGTTGTAGTTATGTTATTAGTATTTGTATTGTCATCAGGCGCGGACTGGCCATTGGAAAGTTCTGAAATTTTCCTGGTGGGCCGGCCGTGAAACGGCCCCTAATGGGCCGCGATAAGCTGAAATGGGCCACCAGAAAAAAACAGCGACAACAAATTTTTTGCCAGTTTCTATGTCTTCCCAGTCCGCCCCTGATTGTCATACATTTTTTACAGATCAGCCATATTTTCTGGGACACCAAAACAAGAGATGGCAGCATTTCATAGAATGTCAAAAGATCCACCTCCACCTCCACTGCTTCCTGTACCTTCATCTACACAATCAGGAATTTCGTCTGATGGTGAGCCAACAAGTTTTGTAATATTCAGGTTTTTCTTTTTACAAATGATTTTACTCAACAGAAAAAGATGAACTCAAATAAAAACAGTTATGAGTACATGCATCGTTTGACATCAGAGTTTTGGTTATTTTTGTTTATATAAAATGGTCACTACAGAAATGCAAATCTCTTATCTGAATTTAAACAGAGGACATGTACAGGTCTTCAGCAACAACCTCTTATGTTCTTTTCTCCTCTAGGACAATTCATCCACCCCACAACATCAAGTCAAGGTATGAAAGTTCACCTTTCAAAATATAATTGTGTGTTTGCTTTAAAGCCTGTGATTCAGGAAGTAAAATGTGTGGAATTAATCTGATAGGTACAAAAAGAAAACGTGATCATGAATCCGAGTCATCGCTGACATCAGGTTAGTAGATTCTGAATCTGTCCACCAGTAATCTGACACTTCAAAAACGTCTGATCCTAAACCAAACTTTGCTTGACTGGAAAAGAGCAAATATATTACTTTCTATAATAGAGTGATTGTGAATTCCAATTGTGAATCTCTTCTTTTTCAATGAGCATAGATGTGGAGATCATGAACAAGGCAAAGCAAATCATGAAAAGAGTCACTGACAACTTAGACCAAGCCATCATGATGCACAGAGATATCATTTCAAAGATAGACAAAATGGATGAAGTTAGCAGGAAGAAGGCAACCATAGGGATTTTTGGAAAATCAGGAGAAGGAATGAGCTCCCTTTTAAATGCAGTCTTGGGGAAAAATTATCTACTGCCATCTGGTTGTTTTGGTGCATGTACAGCAGTTATTACCCAGGTGGAAGCCAATCTGAGTGATTCCAACTATTCAGCAGAGATTGAACTCTTCTCTAAAGAGGTTTCACCATTCATACTCATTTCACCATACCTTTAATAAGTGTGTTCTTAATTCAGACTGGAGTGAAGAAAAAAAGCCTTGTGTTCTTTATTGTGTCTTGTGTACCTCTGCAGGAGTGGGAGAAAGAGCTCAAAGATCTTTTAAATATTTTATCGGATGAAAATGAGGACAGAAATGATGACATGATAGAAATTGCTCTAGAAAAGATCACTGTGCTGTATGGAGAGGATGCAGATCAAAAAACATTCGATGAGTTGATGATGGAGAATTGTAAAATATTTGCAAGCTTGACTACGAAAATCTCAAAGAGTGATGTATGTTTTTGGAGACTAAATATGTTTAATATATGTGACCTGAAGTTTCTTGACTTTCAAATAATAAATGTATAATTATATATTGTGAATTTGCTTTTCAATGAAGGCATGTCTAAATCTACATTATTTATTTCATTTAACAGGTCACTGAATTTGCAAATGAGGTCGATTTTTACATACAGCACAGTAAGTCAAGCGGTGGTGGCTGGTACTGGCCGCTTGTAAAGAGTGTGACTTTAAAGATTCCAAATTGTAATGAACTCTTGGAACACATTGTGCTTGTTGATATTCCTGGGACAGGAGACTGCAATAAGCTTAGAGATGCCATGTGGAAATCTGTAAATACTTTTAATTATAATAATTTTTTAAATTATCTTTAAAGGTGCACTCTGTAATTTATTTGCTAATTGCAAAAACATTTAAACAGAAAGAAATATTAACAGAAGAGTAGTACATAAAAAATTCTTAAAATTATAGACATTCACATGAGATGAAGACTCAAGTAATATCAGTCTTAGAGGAAAAAGCTGCTTTAATCTAAAGATGGTGTTGGATGGACATTCATGAATAAATATTGTACGTTTCGATAATTTCCCGCAATTGGGCACTTTACATTTACATTTACGCATTTGGCAGACGCTTTTATCCAAAGGGACTTACAGTGCAATTATTACAGGGACAATCCCCCCAGAACAACCTGGAGTTAAGTGCCTTGCTCAAGGACACAATGGTGGTGGCCGTGGGGTTCGAACCAGCGACCTTCTAATTAACAGCCCTGTGCTTTAGCCACTACCGGACACTTTCACTGGCTGAATTAATTAGTGAGTGCACCTTTAACAAAAGTTTACAATAATAGTGTTTTCTTATTAAACATTATAGTAGCAATTCTAATTAATGGGCACCTATTATGGCATTTAAAATGTTCCTAATATTGTTTTGGGAGTCCCCAACAACAGTTTTACATGCATGCAATGACAAAAAACACTTTTGTTGTCTTATAATATGCATTTATGTTTATTTACCTGATTTGCTCACCGACTTCCAAATGATTCGTTCAACGACTCATTTTTCCAAACCCCTCCTTTGCGTGACGCTAATCTGCGGTGATTGGTCAGATGACCCAGTCAGTTGTGATTGGTATACTCTGTGCAGAGATTGTCGGAAACGGAACGCCCATCACCGCTTTGTAGTAAAAAAATCAAAATCAGAGAAGGAATTTGAGTTGATTTATGTTAGCGATCATAGCCAAAAGTTCGGTGGTAAACACCCAATCAGTTTTTGTTTGCGTTAGCCCAACGCATAAACATATTGGTAAAGCACTGCATTACAAGTTATTGCTCTATTCTTTATGACAACTCCAATAACATCGACAAACATTTCACATATTTCCAAAAAATTGACATTGGAGACCTAGAAGCTGCGCTGAGCGTAACTTACACAACACACACAAATACTTATTAAGCATGCTAAAAAACACATAAAAGCAACAATTATTAATAATACTTACAGGTTGTGATTCGGAAGAGGAAGCTGATCCAAATAAACTTGGTACTGAACCTTCCTTCAGTATCAACCGGTTCGCGAATCCACACTTGAAAGCATTCATGTTCGTAAAGCAATCGTCATTAAAATGACTCAAACACAGCACAAGGTTCGGGCTATACTTGTGTGGTATAGTTGTAAATATAAACTCTAGCCGCTGATTCTTCACATGCTCGTCCCTGGGCAGTGAAAAAAAGGTCACTTTTGATATGCACTTCAGAACACAGCGTCTTGTTGTCGACATGATGTTTTCAAGTTTTCCCTGGTGTCTGCTGGCGCAATGAGTGGAGCGGCCAATTTGATAATTTTTAGATCTTGGCGTCTAGCGAACAGGAAAATGACTCGTTGGACAAAGCGATTCATTACATTGACTCAGAGTCGACTCCTACTTATGAGAGACAATAACGTTTTTTACGGTGAACTTTCATATATAAAACTTTGCAGGATGTTTTTGTTCACTTAAATCTATGTTACACACTACATGAAAGGTAATTTTCAAAATTCCATAATAGGTGCCCTTTAAAACATTTCATCTTTCTCATTTTAATGATTCACTTCTGTATTTCAAAACCCATAGAAACTTCGCGAGTGCTCTAATGTGTGGATTGTAAGTGCTATCAATCGAGCAATCACTGACAAAGAACCCTGGGGTATATTAAAGCACTGCGTTGAAGATTTGGGACCAGGAGGAGAGTGCAAAAGCATACATTTCATCTGTACAAAGACTGATGAAATCGAACCAGGAGAATATTTGAGGTTAGAATTATGCATTTTGTCATTTAAGCCGATGTAAGTGATTTATTTATTTAGTTTTTGGAATACCATGCATAAAATGTTCCCACTTCAAAAATGTGCCCACACAGATACCTGTGAAATTGACATGAATTGACAAATGTTGTCATGGGAAATCACACATGTCTCTCTAACAGCCCAATGCTGAGCATGGGCCTCACTTTTTTTTAGACATTTAGAAATCTTGCAATCAGGTGCCACTCCCTGTGTCAAACATTTCGAACATTCAGATATTCTGTCACCAGGTTAAGCCTAAATTAGCAAAGTACTTCATATCACTTACAACATATTTATACACAATCTACAGCATCTCTTTGTTATGGAGCCCCCAAAGTGACCTGTGCAAAAAATAAAATCTAAGAGACTTTCGCGTGCGCACGAGAAAGTATCTTAGATTTTTTTTTTTTGCACAGGTCACTTCGGGGGCTCCGTACTTTGTCACAGTCCAAAGATCACAATTTTACATGGTACAACAATCTGTGACTTTTTCATATTTCTTTTCAGATCTGAACGGCTTACTAAAGGGCAAATCTCAGGAGACAAGGTTTGGAAAATTTAGAAGAACTGTATTAGCATAGATTTCTCATTTACTCTGCTTTCATAGAGACAGTAATCACTGAAATTAAAGGGTTAGTTCAACCAAAAATATAAATTATTTCATACATTTACTCGTCCTCATTTAAACCCAGATGTGTGACTGTCTTCTGCTCAACACAAAAAAAGATTTTTAGAACAATATTTCAGCTCTGTAGGTCCATATAATGCAAGTGAATGGTGACCAGAACTTTCAAGCTTCAAAAATCACATAAAGGCAGTATAAAAGTAATGGATACGACTCCAATTGTTGAATATATGTCTTCTGAAGCGATGCAATCACTTTGGGTGAGAAACAGATCAATATTAAACCTTGTGCGACCCTGTGTCCACATGCATGGATGAGGTATTTTGACTTTTCTATATGCAACGTATAATTTAAATAAATAAAAACCAACTGAATACTGTTCACAAGACTGTCATTTAAAGGGTTAACTTCTGCCGCACCGAGTCACATGACCAGCTGCTTCTTCAAGCGCTCCTACGGGCAGAGCGCCTAAGTGCCTCTGGTAAGAAGTCTCTTTATGTTTTTTAATTGAAAATGGTTTGTTTGTAAAGAGGAGAGTCTCTAGTTTCGTCTGATATGCCGCATTAAAAAATCTGTCAATTTTTAGCACGTCAGCTCCCTGATAAACACATGTCCACATATGTGGAAACTCGTATTGCATTTCCTTAAAAGTAGAAAAAGCTGTAATTTTTGTAATTTTTAATAACTTTCAACTGTAACATATCTGTGGGTCATTACGCTTCATTTTAATATACATTTTATTATATTTTATTTTGTTATCTCTGTGCAATATGATTATATTCATTAACATTAGTTAATACATTCCTATATATTTACAGTATATTTTCACATTGAGGATAAATGGTTTCATCCAAAAGCTGAGAAAACTTTCTTTAAGAGGTTTTATATGGATGTAAGATGAAAATAAGGTGCATTTCAAACTGTTCTGAGACCAGTGAAAACAGACAGCACACGGGAGATTAAGTAATTTACTAAACAGGATTCAAGGAAGCATCCTACAGCTTTCTATGCTGCTATGTGCATTCAATCCTAAAATCTGACCAAAAGTTCAGTTTCAGCCTGAAGATGATGTTTGGATCAATCAACATGTTTGGCAGACATGCGACAAAGTTAATCAGTAAATAGATTCTGAATTTTATAATGCAACATTTTATTAGAATATGGTTGGCACTGATTGGATGATGCTGGACATTACTTTGAACAAGAATATTTTTTTCAGCTTTACAGAACATCAGCTGTAATGTCTGACGTCTCAAAAACATGAATAACCAACACTCCTGGAAACATCATAAACAATTCGATGAAAAAAAAAATATTACTTTCTATAGCTTAATGTTAAGCCACATGTGTGGACATACAATGGAAATGATTTGCTCTAGAATTGTTTTTGCTTGTTTATTAGATGCTACTAGTTACAAATCAAAAAGGGAAATGCGGGGGTCTTTGGAGGCTAAGTTCCATTTTACTTAAAATTTTCACTTTCTTTCACATTTTGAAAGTGAAAGTGAGAGTGGAGATTTACATTTAAAATGACTTAAATATTTACCTGTTTCTCACCCAAGTGATGTTCCACATGTCCCACCCATAAATGACACCTCTGGTTATATGCTGAAAATCACACAAAAACTCATCATAGATGAAGAAGGAGAAGAAACGGCACACAAGTTCATTGGTTTTAATTTTTTGTAAATATGCCATTTTTAAACATGCATAAATATATGTGAAGATTGAATTATTAATATATATCAGTCAAAACAAAATAGCATAATTTAATTTCAGTGATAAATAATATTTAAGATGTAATAACCATTTTAGTTTTACAAAGTAAAGTTTCTCACTTTGAAATGGCCATTTGTTAGTCTTTAAATTGTAGCTTTAAAATATGTGCAATGATTAATGCATTACTAAACAGTTTCTATATAATGCATTTTTTTATATATCCATATAAAAATATATATCCATTTTTATATAATGAGTATACATTAAGTTTTGAATCAGATTTCACAATGGACTAAAAGTTATTATGCCTCCACTAATTTTATCATTATTATACAGGCACCTTATATTAATATTTGGATATTTTAAAAGTTTTATTTTTAAAAGTGTATTGTTGCTTTCATTCTTTAGGATCAGAAAAAAGCGTGCATACTTCATAGAAATGAACGTGCCAAGACAGAAGTCAAAGAAAAGTTTGAAAAATCGGAAATCAAGGTATTTTCTTTATTGTTCCCATTGTTTTTGATCATTTCTGTTCATATGTTGTTTTCTTCTTGTTACTACTGCTTTCTTTTTTTATAGAAAAGATTCAGTTCTGACAAGAATTTTCTTCAAGTTTTTACTGTAAGCTCCAAAGCTTTTTTTGACCACAATTTAAATCTGGAGCCCAGTGAAACAGGTACAGTATACCATCATCTATTGTTGTTTTTTTTACAACATTAATCATGACAGTAAATTCCATTTATACAAGAACATTTTCTGTGATTACGTGCATTTTCATTATCAGTCCAAAGCTACAATATTTTATGAGTTAGACAAAGCTCCGAACAAATGAATCCAAATCACACCCTTGTGTATAATTTAGTGAATTGTCTGTAGAAATAACAGATCTGCAGGAAGCTCTGAGGACTCTAAACAAGAACATTAACAGAGAACGGACCAGAGATTATGTCAATGAAGCAAAGGAAGTTTTATCTTTGATCCAGAGTGTCCAACTGGATACAGACAAGAAAACGGTATTTTTCAGAATTGCTGATATTTGAAATTTTCCTCAGAGTGCTGTCAATATGTATGTATTAATATGCACTGCTGCTGTATGGGTGTGTTTTAGGCTGAGACAAAATCCAGCATGCACAATGAATTTGAGGAGAACCTTAAAAAGGCACAAAATGAACTGGTAAAATATTTTGACAACATTTATAATATCCTGGAGCAATGTCTCTCAGAAGGAGTGAAAGAATCAGTGCTGTTATGTCTTGCAACTACACAGGCAGTGATTTCACCTGTAAGTTTGATTTACATTGTCAATTGTTGAGGAAAATGTATCCTTATTTCCTCGGCCTTCTAACAGCATTGATATTTTTGTTTTATCACTCAGAATATTGATAAAAGAGTATTCCATAAAATCCTTCAAGCAATGTGCAAGAATGGAGGACGCTATTGGTCGAAACATTTGGATAAAGTCATAGACCTGAACAAGCAATTAGCCAAACACATGCACGAATCTATTGACAAAGATTTCTTTCAGATTTTTCCGTAAGTTCTGTCATTCCATACCCATACAAAATTTGTCTTACTATTAAATGAGTAGCAAACAAGCAAAATACTTTTTTTCAAAATAATTATTTTGTCGTCTGAGTGCACATCTTTGAGTTTGATTTGCCACCCCCTTTGTGTGTTGCTCACGCTGCAGTGAACACCCATTTTTTGTGTTACTGATGATAGTGCGTATATGTTGATATCCTTTTGCCTGGAATAGGTTTAATGTCATAAATCCACAACCAGCAAACAAATGCAAAGATGTGTTTGTACTGGCCTCTCTTTCCTGTAAAACTTGTGTCACTTATTAAATTAGTTTGAACTGTTTTTAAATGAAACCAGAATTTGTTTTCTCTTGACTTCAGTGTCAGTGGTAAAACAGGAAGGTCAGTGCAGGAACAGATTGATAAGTTCAGTATCATCCAGAGTGACTCTGCATACCCAAGATCTCCCATGTTACTTCACATTCAGAACTACATCAAAACAGAGGTGAGTAAACTGTGTCTTTACTTCCATTAAATAATCTACCTATCATTCAGAAACATTGACATATTGCAGTGAGTGTTTATTGTCACTATAATTAAAATGAAACTAACTGAAAGCATTTAAGATACCAAAACTGACCACTTTTATTTTTTAAAGTAAACCTAATGTGCAGAATGACATTGAGTGCGTTTACATGCACTTTAAAAGTCTGATTTCAGTCAGACTAAAGCAATACTTCTTTTTTTTTTAAATGTAATGTAAATGTGTTGTCTAAATGTGGGTCGGGGGTTTCAGAAAAACATTAACCCTTTCAGAAAATTGCAATTCATACCTGAAATGCCTGTCTGCGTTGCTCACCCTGAAAAAAACAACTGATAATTTCTATGGACACCTTTAACATCTTGAATGAATGAACGTTTCATTTATATGGTGCTTTTCTGACGCTACACTCATAGTACGTTACACAGACTCTCCTCAACCACCACCAGTGTGCAGCATCCACATGGATGATGCGACGGCAGCCATAGTGAGCCATTACACTAACCACAAACCAGCTATTGGTGGAGAGCAGAGAGTAGAGTCAATTAATGGTTGGGGATTATTAGGAGGCCATGATTCAGAAGGGTCAATGGGGGAATTTGGCCAGGACACACACGGGTCAGGACCTAATTTTAACGTCTCATCAGAAGGATGGTGCCTTTTACAGTATAATGTCCCTGTCACTATACTGGGGCAATAGGACCCACACAGGCCGCAGGGTGAGCACCCCTGCTGGCCTCCTTCATACCTCTACAAGCAGCAAACTTAATTTTCCCCACAAAGTCTTCCATCCAGGTACTGACCAGGCTAAACCCTGTTTAGCTTCAGTGGACAACGGGTTTTGAGCTACAGGGTGATATGGCTTCTTTAAACACCTTCACTGACACATTTTTCTCAAACCAAATTATTATCAGCATGATTATAATAAATATAAACAAGTCCACAATTCTAAGCCAATGAGCACAATGATAACAAACATCTGGTCTCCACCAAAATCATTGTATAAAGAATGTAAGAAATGCATGTGGCTGTAAAGATTTCCATGTTGTTGTACCTGAATTTGATAAACGACAACAGGAAAACATCTACTTTACTTTCTCAGCTGATGTCCTTTCTTTACCTATTTGATATGGCATAATTTCTCTGTCTACATGACGATGCAAAAATCCATGGTAGTTCAATTATAACTGCCCATGTAAACATACTCATTGGTATATATTTCAGTTCCCTATCTGTCACTCACTCGACGTTGTGTCGATATAGTGACACTAGGGGTCCCTATAAGAAACGCCACAAATAGCTGAACTGTTTTACGTGGACTGGCGGTGCGAGACGGGAAAACCAGGGTCCCGGCCATTTCAGCGGGTAGTTCATTGTTGTGGCAGGAGGGACACAAGGTCTCGTTCCTTCCATCAGGGAACGGAGGTTACGAAAGTAACCAGGACATTCCCTATCTGTCACTCACTCAACATTGTGTCGATTTAGTGACACTAGGGTTCCCTATATGAAACGCCACAAATAGCTGAACTGTTACATTGCGTGTCTCGTTGCCAGCACACCTGGCCATCACGTAACTTCTCAAAGATCAGAGGTGTTTGAGGCTCCCAAGGGCGACCCCTAGTGTCACTACATCGACACAACGTCTCATTCCCTCCATCAGGGAACGGAGGTTATGAAAGAAACCAGTTCGTTTACCACAACCCCCATTTTTTTAGGGCATTTTCATTTTGACATTATTCCTGCACACTGAACGGACAACATTTTATAGACAGCCCCTTTTAATTAACAGATTTGCCCATATTCCCCATGGCTGGTGCCCTAGGTGACCTCCTAGTTTGCCTTTGCCAAGAAACGGCCCTGGGAGAAAATGTACTCTGCTATATTCTAAAATCAAGTCAAACCCTTTCTAGAACACTAAAGATGTTGTAACAGCAAAGAGTAGAATTAACCCATGGTTTTAAAATTAAATGTTCAACAAGCACATATGAATATTGGTGTTCACTTCAGTCAAACTTTTGGCCATATAGTGTACATAAGGTTAATATGATATGATTGAGTTTTGATTAATAAACAAAAAGGGATTGATAAATTATCAGTAGTTTGTCTTGTGTTGTGTGTGTGTGTGTGTGCTGTTTTTTACACTGTATGTTAAATTTATAATTCAAAAGTTGTTATTTTTCCTAATGTTCCTTTCAAAGGAAAACCAACTGAAGGCATCGCTCAACAGAGATGTTGTTAAAAGGAAAAAGGAAATCTATACATCAATCCAAACAACCATTGAGGATGCAATGGCTTCTTGTTATGAACGTAAGCTTCAAAAGTAATACATAATAACAGAAAAAAAAGCTATTTGGCCAGTTTGTATATTGATCAAGTTGTGTTTTTGCAATATCATTATTTTGGGGTGAGGCATATTGTTTAAAGATCTGGGGCCTCATGTATAAACATTGCGTATGCACAAAAATGTGTATATAAATATATGTTATAAACTTGACATGAAAATGTGCACACAAGCTGTACCCCTTGCATATGCACTCTTTTACTGCTGTGTGTGAGTTGGTGACTCAAGTGACAGCTGGACAATTAATGAACTGAACAGACTGATTATAAACTCTGCTTTTCATTAAATACCCAGAATTTTGAAAAAGTATGTAGTTAAGCACTCGAATCAAAAAATATTGTTATCAAGCTTATATTAGGCTATGTTAATTTTATGTAACCAATTGAGCACAAACGCTTTCAAATATAAGATGTAATAAGGAAATATTGGTAGTGGATGTGCACACAATCAAATACAAACAAAAGGTAAGCTTGCATATTTTATTTGTATTTTATTACATCTTTTAGTAATCCAATGATGTCAGCCAATAGTTTAACACTGCACACATCATTTTAAAATCTTTGTTTTGTTTCCAGTATTAAATATTTATCTTCTCTATAAAACATCCTTAAAACGATTAAAAAAATTGTCTGAGAAGCAAAATTGCAAAGATTTATGCTTGGAACCATAAAAATATTTTCCATGGATAAGATACTGTATATCGAGTGGTGGTGGTGTAGTGGTCTAATGCACATAACTGGTAAACTGGTAATCAGAAAGTCGCTGGTTCGATCCCCACAGCTACCACCATTGTGTCCTTGAGCAAGGCACTTAACTCCAGGTTGTTCTGGGGGGATTGTCCCTGTAAGAAGGGCTCTGTAAGTCGCTTTGGATAAAAGCGTCTGCCAAATGCATAAATGTAAATGTAAATATATTCTCTGAAAACACCTTAATATCATATAAAACAAAGTTTCTCGGGTTAACAGATCTTGTTTAAAAATATCAAGATATTTTAGTCTAAAACAAGACAAAGATTAAGAAATTATTTTTACCACCAGCTAATGGGCACTTGAGGCATTAACAGTCTGTATTATCTCCCATGTTCATAGTTTCTCTTACCGTTAAACTCGGTAGTCACGTGTCTGGATGGTGATATGCATATGACAGCTTTGGCCAAATATATTGCCCTTGGTAAATATGAGCAAAAAAAGTCTGCAAAATATATGTATTTATAGTTTATGCTTTTGATCTTTCATCCAAAATATTCACAAAAAATCTGTCCTCTAATAGACATCAAACTACTGCAAACACAACAACTTATCAAAAAACAAATATACTGTATGTGTGGCACAATATTCAATATTTTGTGCAACCTCACTCTCTGAGACTTCTCCTATAATGCCTAATGAGGTTGGAGAACACATTGCAAGGGATCTGAGACCATTCCTCCATACAGTATCTCTCCAGATCCTTCAAATTCCAAGGTCCACATGGTGGACTCTCCTCTTTAGTTCACCCCACAGGTTTACGATGGGTTTCAGGTCAGGTGACTGTGATGGCCATGGCAGACCCTTGATTTTGTGGTCAGTGAAACATTTTAGTGTTGATTTTGATGTGTTTTTGAGCATTGTCATGCTGAAAGATCCAAACACGACCCATTGTAAGCTTTCTGGCAGAGGTTTTGATTTCTTGTTTTTGATTTGTTGGTATTTTATAGAGGCAATGATGCCATGTATCTGAACAAGATGTCCAGGACCTCTGGCATAAAAACAGCCCCACAACATTAAAGCTCCACCACTATATTTAGCCTTGGGGATGGGGTACTTTCCCATATGGCTACCTCTCAGTGTGCACTAAACCCATCTCTGGTGTTTGCTGTCAAAAAGCTCTATTTTGTTTCATCTGACCATAGAACCCAGTCCCTTTTGTAGTTACAGTAGTGTCTGGCAAAATGAAGATGCCTGAGTTTGTCGGATGAGAGCAGAATGTAGGTGACATCTGATTGTAGTTTTGGAGACTTTCTGACCCCAAGACCCAACTAATTTCTGCAGTTCACCTGCTGTGATCCTTGGAACCATCCTCCTCACCATGCGTGGAGACAATATAGACACACATCCTCTTCCAGACCAATTCTTAACATCTTAAGTTGATTGGAAGTTCTTAATTATTTCCCTGATTCTGGAAATGGGCATTTTCAATGCTTTGGCTATTTTCTTATAGCCATTTTTTTTTACATATTTTGTGAAGCTCAACAACATTTTGCCACACATCATAACTTTATTCTTTGGTCTTACCCATTGTGATACATAAGGGAATTTGGCTTGTGTGTTACCTCATATTTATACCCCTGTGAAACAGAAAGTCGTAGCGGAACAATTTAATGTTCCTAGTCATCCAGGTGTACTAAAACATGTATAATATGAATGGGAATATACTTCAGATATATTTTACTCATATGAATTTCTAGAACTGCCAATAATTGTAGCAAATGTGTTTTTTATATAAATATTAAATTAATTATGAGATTTCCCTTCCCTTTCAATTCATTTACTTTCATTAAATGTTAGATTTTTGTGAATATTTTTAATGAAAGATCAAAAGAATAAATATTAAATACATATTTTTCACAGCCTTCTTTGCTCATATTTACTAAGGGTGCCAATATTTTTGGCCACAACTGTATGTAAAGGAGGTTACGCACAGTTAAAACAGCCGCTGTACCCTCCATAAATGGTTATTTTAGGGAGGAGATGGGGGAGGTTCACATGTATGTACGAACAATCTTCCACAAGCTGGAATTTATAAAATGAACTTCACGCAGGTTTTCCCATACGTTTGATTGAATAAATCTGAAAATGTTGTGCATACGCACACTTTTAGGATGAAATCTATGCAGAGTTTTTATGCATGAGGCCCCTGGGCTGGTTGGCTAATCAAAAGATTGTAGGTTCAAACCCTTGTTGCTTAACCCTAGATTGTTACTGGGGTCATTTCCTGTAATAAATGTTCTGTAGTTTGCTTTAGATAATGCAGCTGCTAAATAATTACTGTATTATTTGTTAAAAATATTAGAGTGAACATTTTATTAATACTGCAGGATGTAGGCCTACAATAAACATTTTTAATAGAAGGTTCTTGTAGTTTCACTGTAAAAAGTCTCATTGAAAAAAAAATTTATGAACACCAAGCATTGTGTCACGAGTCCCAGTGGTCTGCTCTGTGTTTCTCCCCTCTCCCCTGTCCCGAACTACACTTCCCATAATCCCCTGCCCTTATCACTGCCAGTGTCATTGTTCTCACCTGTGTGTAATTTAGATCATCATCCTTCTGTATTTAAGCCCTGTTGTTTGTTCATTCGTTGTCGGTCGTCAAATCCAAATGAGAATGTTATGGTTGCGCTCCGTGGATGTTTCTCGTGTTTTTGTTTTGTTTTCCCCTCGTAGATGTTTTGTTTGTTCCCTGTGTTGTTTATGATTTTGAGTTACCCGGTTCACCCTTTTGTTCATTCATTAAAGAACTGCATTTAGATCCTCACTCCTCGTCTACCCTTGTCTGATTCCGTAACACATTGTCTATTTTAGAAGCTGCAGCGGTGAAAGGAACAGGATCCATGAGGGCAAACCAAGACATGTTAAAAAGGCATGTTGATTTGATCAAACATGACATGTTCAACAAGGCAAAAATGAAAGTCCTTGAAAGGTTCATTAACTTAAAGGTATTGGTTTTATTAATTAATTCATACATTAAGCACATATTTATTTACATGATGACTTAACTCAAACATAATCTTTTTTCTTTGTGAAGCTGCATATAATGATTTCTCTTGAATTTGGACTAAAGAGATCAATGAAACTGTCACTGTTACAAACCAACAAAATCACATTATTGGGTAAGAGAGACTTTTAACCTATTTCAAGATTGTGTGATTTTTGCAATGCTATAGTATCAACATATAACTCTGAATTTCATGATGTCTGTTCATGAAAATTCTTGAATATCTTGTATTATATTTTCTCTAGATGTCTCCAGAGAGACTGAAAAGCTGGAGAGACTGTCAGATCAACTGTATGACTGAGATCATCAAGCAATGAACAGGACAAGAGAAAAGATATGATTCACAAAAGGGAAAAATTCTTAACACTTTATTTTACAGTGTCTGAGTTATACATATTACATGTTACTAAAAGTAAACTCAACATATTACTCAGAGGTTTGGGTTTTATTTTAAGTTTGAAAAACTGCAGATCATGAAACACAAACTGTATACTGATTTATAGCATATTTAATATGATAACTTTATAAAAGCAATGAATAGAAATGATATTTAAAAGCGTATGGCAGTTTGCCAATATTCAAGAACCTATATTGGTGATTTATAGGTGGGAAATAGTAAAAGGGTCTCTTTCTTTTTTGTTGTTGTTTTAATTTCTGAAAATGATTTGCAAAACAATCAAAGCAACAGATCTTTCTTAACACTGTTAATGAGTCTAGCATTTGTGATTGATATTTGGCACTTATTAAATAAAGTTACTTATCCAATAAATGAATGAATGTATTCATAAAGTATCTATCCATGTTTAATGTTTAAGCTATGACAACAGGACAAAATAGTGAAGCCTTTTTTTATTTATGTTATATATACATTTACAAATACATAAAATCTTAAGAGTAAACTTTTTCTGCTATACATATATCTTAATAATAAACAGCCTAATTAATACAATTGCCTTCACACTGGTGCAATCAAAGATGGATGTGTATTAATAAACAAATTATAGGCTAATATAAGTCTCAAAGTTACAGATTTAAAGCGTTCACCCCCCTAATATTTAAACTATCCTCATATACACACCCTTGTGTTGATCTGAACATATATTACTTTTTTCCTGTGGAATGCAAAAGGAGATATGAGGCCAACATTATCAGTCACCATTCACTTTCATTGCATCTTTTTTCTTTAAAAAGTGAACGGTGACAGAGATGAAAGACATGCAGGTTTGAAACATACCAAGCCCATTTGAGAGGACAGGAAGGAATTTTTTATTATATTTGTTTTATTATTATTTAAAAAACATTATATATACACACTCCCCTAAAGGATTATTAGGAACACCATACTAATACTGTGTTTGACCCCCTTTCGCCTTCAGAACTGCCTTAATTCTACGTGGCATTGATTCAACAAGGTGCTGAAAGCATTCTTTAGAAATGTTGGCCCATATTGATAGGATAGCATCTTGCAGTTGATGGAGATTTGTGGGATGCACATCCAGGGCACGAAGCTCCTGTTCCACCACATCCCAAAGATGCTCTATTGGGTTGAGATCTGGTGACTGTGGGGGCCATTTTAGTACAGTGAACTCATTGTCATGTTCAAGAAACCAATTTGAAATGATTCGAGCTTTGTGACATGGTGCATTATCCTGCTGGAAGTAGCCATCAGAGGATGGGTACATGGTGGCCATAAAGGGATGGACATGGTCAGAAACAATGCTCAGGTAGGCCGTGGCATTTAAACGATGCCCAATTGGCACTAAGGGGCCTAAATTGTGCCAAGAAAACATCCCCCACACCATTACACCACCACCACCACCACCAGCCTGCACAGTGGTAACAAGGCATGATGGATCCATGTTCTCATTCTGTTTACGCCAAATTCTGACTCTACCATCTGAATGTCTCAACAGAAATCGAGACTCATCAGACCAGGCAACATTTTTCCAGTCTTCATCTGTCCAATTTTGGTGAGCTCTTGCAAATTGTAGCCTCTTTTTCCTATTTGTAGTGGAGATGAGTGGTACCCGGTGGGGTCTTCTGCTGTTGTAGCCCATCCGCCTCAAGGTTGTGCGTGTTGTGGCTTCACAAATGCTTTGCTGCATACCTCGGTTGTAACGAGTGGTTATTTCAGGCAAAGTTGCTCTTCTATCAGCTTGAATCAGTCGGCCCATTCTCCTCTGACCTCTAGCATCAACAAGGCATTTTCGCCCACAGGACTGCCGCGATACTGGATGTTTTTCCTTTTCACACCATTCTTTGTAAACCCTAGAAATAGTTGTGCGTGAAAATCCCAGTAACTGAGCAGATTGTGAAATACTCAGACCGCCCGTCTGGCACCAACAACCATGCCACGCTCAAAATTGCTTAAATCACCTTTCTTTCCCATTCTGACATTCAGTTTGGAGTTCAGGAGATTGTCTTGACCAGGACCACACCCCTAAATGCACTGAAGCAACTGCCATGTGATTGGTTGATTAGATAATTGCATTAATGAGAAATTGAACGGATGTTCCTAATAATCCTTTAGGTGAGTGTATAATATATATATATATATATGTATATATATATAGAGGGAGAGAGATTATTTTTTTTTTAATTCCACAAGTTTTGTGTTCCTACTTGAACTATGGCATTTGAAGTAAAACCATAATGATAAAATGTATCATGATTTTACTACAGTAAGCATATTTTAAGCATATTTGTAATATACTAGTGTAATAATAAAGGACAATGAAAACTATGGTAACAAAAATATTTTTTTTGTGGTTTCTCTGTTTTACTACAAAAACGTCATGGTTTCTTTCATAAACTCTGTTCCCTGATGAAGGGAACGAGACGTCGTGTCGATGTAGTGACACTAGATGTCGCTCTTGAGAGCCCCGAACACCTCCTATTCTTTGAGAAAAGGCAAATTTGAATTGGTGAGTGGAATTTGCATGCCACTCCCCCGGACATACAGGTATACAAGGAGCTGGAATGCCCACTCCATTCAGGTTTTGTGCTGATGAGCCGAGACAAGGTCCAGCCATTTCAGCGGCTAGTACAGTGTTGTGGCAAGAGGGACACAATGTGACATTCGATGTAGTGACACTAGTGGTCCCTATAGAAAAACGCCACAACAGCTGAACCGTGTTACATGAACTGCTGATGCAGGTGCAAGCAGGCTGCTGCGTGCATAATAGCAGGTGCATCAGACTGCACGTAACCTCCCCCAATGCCTAAAAAAACGTAATGTAGTTCCCCACATCCCTGGGGGGGGGGGGGGGCGACGTAACTAGCATGGGAGCAGGCTGTGCCAGCCACAGCCTTTTCTCTCTATGTTTTCTCTCCACAGAGTATTAGAATTGGCTGGGGCCATCTAACGCTTTCATTCACTTTTATGGAAGGCGTTCTTATTCTTTCCTATTCTTTCAGGGAGAAAAGACCAAGTGGAGACCATATCCTGCCCAAAAGGGGAGGTCAACATGTGGTAATATGACACATGGGCTCAGCAGCCACACGTGGAAGAGGTGCGGTGGTAGATCCTGCCATAAAAGGGGGTTGGGGGTACTCTACAAATACAGCGACCAGGGGCAGAGAGAGCTCCGTAATACTGAACATAAAAACCCACTGTGTCCTGAATCGCGAAGCTGAGTCGGATGGTTCTGGCCAGCCACCGCGACGGGTTGGAAAGCGTTAGCCATGCGTCCAAGCTCCAGGCTCCGCTTGCTTCGGCCCGAGGCGGCTGTGCTGAGGGGGAGCTCAAAGCACTTACTTTGCTCTGCGAAACCGTCATAGGGCGGGTTAGCGACTGAGGAGGAGGGCCTCTTGGGCCATCCTCGAGACTCGTCACAACCGGCGGGTCGTAGGAGTGGCGGGGAGGCCACGTTCGCGGGGCCCTGGCTGCGATTACTCGGTGTCTGTGGACCAAAGGAGTGAGGAAAACGCTCTAATTTTGACAATGTGAGTACCGCAGCCCATGCAGCAAGTGCCGGCCCGAGAGAAGGGAGGCGTCAGCTTCCTGTGGGGGGGCTCTACGCTAGAGCCGAGAACTAGGCTCGGGTTGAGGCGGAGCTACCTGGGCTTTCGCAGCGGCAGGGGTCGCTGAGCCGCATCGGGGCAAGATGTGGGGGATGGCCTCCATCTGCTTCTTCACCACCAAGAACTGATGGTTAAAGTCCTCAACGGTGTCGCCGAAAAGTCAGATCTGGGAGATGGTCGTGTTGAGAAAGCGGGCTTTGTCGGCATCTCTCATCTCGACCAGATTCAGCCAAAGGTGGTATGAATTCACTCCCCATGCTCATTGGCGAGGCTTGGGGTCGCTGACCGTGTCGTTGGTTCACCGGATGTCCATCCTTTGACCACATTTGGTAGGAACTAATCATTGCATACTGGGAACACCCCACAAGACCTGCCGTTTTGTAAATGATGTGACCCAATCGTCTAGCCATCCCAATTTGGCACTTGTCAAAGTCACTCAGATTTTTAGGCTTGACCATTTTTCCTGCTTTCCAACTCATGAAATTCAAAAACTGACTATTCACTTGCTGCCTAATATATCTATGTAATATAATGTATTACTATCTATGTAATATAAAATATGTTGTATTCACTTCAAGTTAAGAACTCTTAATCTTTGTCCAGAAAAGATAATTGGTGTTTCTGTGAAAGGTCAAGACTTTTTTATTTGTACAGCACTTTTCACAACACACATCGTTTCAAAGCAGCATTATCATGCATTAACAGAAAATGAAACTGTTATATCTAAAAAGTCTTCGAGTGATCTTTGTATTATATATGATTGTACTTAAAGTGAAATAAACTAAGAAGATCATATTCTCAGTTATCAAATAAATCTAACAGCAGTTCTCTGAATGAAAACCCACCTGTAGCCTTTCATTTTTGTAATAATGAAGATCTTTGTGTGTCTGATATGCAAACATCCATCAAACTCAGTTAGGAACATTTACATTTGGCCTACAGGGCAACCAGGTCTACAAATAACATCCATATGTATGAAGCTGATTTCATAATGGACATAACATTCAGTGTAAAATAACTGAAATTAAATTCATGTCTGTATTACTGTCTATTTTATCCAAAGAACACTTTTTTTCCCCCTCTTTACTGTCACCATTTTGCCATTGTAAAATAGACAGACAGACAAACTTTTGGATAATCTTTTAGTTTTCTCTATTTGTTTGTAGATTTATTAAGAATGGAAAGTGATTAAAAATACATAGGCAAAAAGGGGATTGAGAATGAAAGGATGAAATATATTTAATTATTTGGCATGTTAGGCCAGCAGAGGCTTTTCTGGCCCAGAGAATTCGCCACTGTTGAAATGTATCACAGCTTAATTCAGCACATCAAATACAATATGAATAAAAAATATATATTTTCAATAAATAATTGTATCATATGTATTTTCTTCACCACTATATTGACATTTTAAAAAGGAAAATCGTAAAACGTTTTTCGCTGGGTCTCAGGAACTTGACATCTTAACAGCTTGTAAAGTAAAATAATGATTTAATATTTATAATGACAGGGCCGCCTGCAAATATGACAATACATAAAAATAGTAGTTCACACTTTAAATATATCTTATAAAATGATTTTGTCAACATTTTCAAAACTCTGTTGTTGCTGTGGGCAAGAATGTAATGTAATGGTGATTGAGAGCTATCTCAAAAGCCTGTTGTATCATATTTGATATATGGATTTCAAAAGGGGATTTTCAGCAAAATTATATTCAACATTTTCAACAAGTTGCTTACTGTATATTTAGAAAATACTCATTTTAAAATATCATTAACAATATAATTATTACTGTCACTTTTACTTTCTTAACATAAGCTGTCATTTATCCCAACATGAGTCACTTTTCGCGCAAGTCCACCACCATTTTAAATAGATCGATATAAACACAGAATCCACTTTTTCAAAACATAACCACTAGATGGTGCTATAAACATGTGAAACATACATACCATTGGTTGTTTGGCCCATCAGCTTGAACAGAGAGTGAATCAGGAGCCGTTAAACATTGTGTATCATATTTGATACAAACGGCTGGAAATCTTCATTAGAGGGGCACCTACAGTATAATGTACAAACAGTTGGTTGAAAAGATTGTCTTGGTCAAGTTAATTTTCTACATAACAAATGAGTAAACTTTTTTAATTTACAGGTTTACAGTATGCCATTTATAGAGAATTTAGCAAACAATTCAGAAAGAAGTGAAAGGAGGAAAAAAAAACATTTGTCTATGATGAGATCTGTGCTACTATAGTAAACAGTCCATGTTGCATTCTCCACTCCCACTGTTGTTATAAACGCTTGTTAGTTGCATTCATACAGGCACTGCAGATTGTCACGACAACGCTTGCCCAGTGGGGAGTGGAGGCTCCATCCCCAGTCGGTCCAGCTGATCTGAGAACGGTTCACAAGGCCCAGGTAGACCTGTTTGCCTCTTAAGAAACCTCCCACTGCCCGCTCTGGTATGCCCGAACAGAGGCTCCCCTCGGGGCAGACGCATTGGCACACAGCTGGCCCACAGGGCTGCACAAATATGCATTTCCCCCAGTGAGCCTTCTTGCACAGGTGCTGTGCAAGGTCAGGGAGGACGAGGAGCAAGTCACTCCCTATTGGTGGTGGCCCCACCAATGTGGCCCCCTATTGGCCCACTCGGACTTGGTTCTCGGATCTCACGCTTCTCGCGACAGCCCCTCCCTGGCAAATTCTCCTGAGGAAGGACCTTCTTTCTCAGGGACGGGGCACGCTCTGGTACCCGCACCCAGACCTTTGGAACCTCCTCGTCTGGCCCTTGGACAGGATGCGGAAGGTCTAGCCGGTCTACCATCGAGGGGATGGGAGGCTGTCCCCCTCCACCCTCAAGGTGTATGTCGCCGCCGTCGCGGCTCACCACGACACAATAGACGACAAGTCTCTGGGTAAGCCCGACTTAATTATCAGGTTCTTAATTATAAAGGCGCCCGGAGGCTAACTCCCTTCCGGCCAAGCCTGTTCCCCTCCTGGGATCTCAAGGTGGTCCTCACGGGCCTCTGGAGACCCCCCTTCGAGCCGCTAGATTCAGCTGAACTCAGGGCTCTCTCTCTCAAAACGGCCCTGCTGATAGCGCACGCCTCCATCAAGAGGGTCGGGACCTGCAAACATTCTCTGTCAGCTGACATTTGCCTGGAGTTCGGTCCGGCAGACACATACGTGATCCTAAGACCGCCGACCAGGCTACGTGCCCAAGGTTCCTACCACACCCTTCGGGATCAGGTGGTGAACCTGCAAGCGCTGCCCGGGAGGAGGCAGACCCAGCCCTTTCATTGCTGTGTCCGATACGTGCTTTGCGTATCTATCTGGACCGCGACGCAGAGCTCTAGACGTTCTGAGCAGCTCTTTGTCTGCTTCGGGTGACAGCAGAAAGGGAACGCTGTCTCCAAACAGACGCCGCCCACTGGGTTGTCGACGCCATTTCACTGGCTTATCACACCCAGGCCGTGCCCCCTCCTTGCGGGTCCGAGCTCAGTCAACCAGGAGTGTTGCGTCCTCATGGGCACTGGCAAGGGGCACCTCCCTAGCAGACATCTGCAGAGCAGCAATGGTGGGCAACACCTAACACTTTCGCAAGATTCTACAATCTCCGAATTGAGTCAGTATCATCCCGTGTTCTCTCAGGTCCGAGCCCGTGGAACTCAGTAACACGCTGACGATCTGGCCGGGTGAATCGCTATGCCTAGCCCTTTCCCTCTGCCGAGGTAAAATAGTGCGCCTTTGTTCCCAGGAGACCCCATCTTTCGGATCCCTGGTTGATTCCTCCCTAGCCTTTTGGGTCTGCAGTTCAGCGCAGGAACTCACCGACCCAAGCCACTATGGGTACTCAATCTACCCTGTACTGGAATAGGTGCTCCACAGGTTAAGGCCTCCTGTTCGGACTCCCCTGTGTGTAATTCCGCGGTACTGTCCCCTCACGAGAGGACTCCCGTGTCTCCCTTAGACAGTTCCAGCTGCCTCGGTCGCCGTGCTGTAGCTTCTCCCCTCCACAAGGCTGGATCTACCACCGCGCCAACTTTCCCACATAGGACCTAAGCGGCCAGGTGATGTATTCGCAACTCTTTGCCTCCCCTGCAGGGTAGGTGTGGTCTCCGCAGGGTCTTCTTCCCCTGAAACAATAGGAAACGGGGTAAGACCCCCTTCCCTTAATTCATGTAAGGGCCCCGGCCATAGTTGCTCTATGCGAGAAACATAGAGAGAAAAGAGGCCCAGCCAGGCTTGGCCTGTTCCCAGGTTGGCAAGCATCACCTTGTTCCCCTCACTAGGGTAACCAGAAGGATTCTGATGACTTTAATGGGGCATTGGGGAAGGGACTGTGCAGCCTGATACAGCTGGTCGCCTTTGCACGTAAGAATACCTGCCCGCTCCTGTATCAGCAGTTCACGTACACGGCTCAGTGCATGGCATGATTGAAGTGGGACCACTAGTGTCGCTTCTCCGACAGAAGGGGAACGTCTAGGTTACGTATGTAACCTCCGTTCCCCGATGGAGGGAACGAGACGTTGTGTCTTCCCCGCCACGTCGCTGAGCCGAGCCACTGTTGTGGCCGGACCATTTCCGGCTCCTCAGAAAAATCCTGAATGAACTCCCGTATTCGTCCCGCTTAAATGCCCATATGTCCGGGGGCGGGACATGCAAATACCGTCTGCCAACTTCTCATTGGCCTTTTTTCATAGAACAGAGGTATATATCGGCGCTCAAGAGAGACCCCTAGTGTCGCTTCTCTGACACGACGTTTCGTTCCCTCCATCGGGGAACGGAGGCTACATACTTAACCTAGACGTTAGTCATGTACAGTTATTGTAGTAAACCCATAGCTCATTTTGTAAGGGAATCTACAACTTTGGAAAAGCAAATATAACTGGAATTTATGTAGATCTACACAGAATATATTAGAGTAGCAGTGAGGCAGTTGTATTCTAAATGTGTTAAGGCTACTGTTTTAAAAAATATATATAGATTTATTTTTTTCTAAAAAATGCCACAGTTATTTTTGTATATATTAGAAGCTAACAATTGTTTAACCTGTGTTGACTGTAGCATTACTACAAATATCACAGTTACGCTTTTAGGTAAGACATATGGTAAAGTGTAAATGGGATTTAAGTTATATACAGTACTATTGTTTTACTGCTTTCATTGATTCAGCCATGGACTTTTGAGACAAGAAGCCACAGGCAATTTCAGTCAGGAGGAGGCAGTATTTGATTCCATGAGTTAATGAGCCCTGGGTGTGTCTGACTGGTAGTCTGTCCTTTGTTGACTATACAGTTTTTAAAGACCAGACTGCCATACCAGTTTCTAAGGTGTGGTTCATCTTGTTTATTGCCAAAGTGTAATCAGACTTAAATGAATGTAGATTTGGAAATAAAAAACCTAAAGGAATCTCTGTTACGGTTATCTTCTTTACTAATTTCTTATTAAACAATACAGTGGTCGCCACACATATTGCCACCCTTTTTAAATATGAGCAAAGGAGGCTGTCAAAAATATGTCTTTATTGTTTATCCTTTTGATTATTCATTCAAAATATTTGACAAAAATATAATTTTTTTGATAAAATATGTGTTGTGTTTGCAATTGTTTGATGTCCATTAGAGGATATCTTTGTGAATATTTTGAATGAATGTTCAAAATGATAAACAATAAAGACATATTTTTCACAGCCTTCAATGCTCATATTTACCAAAGGTGCAAGTATTTTGACCTTGAAGGTAATTTGAGCTTTTCTCATGCTTTTATGGTCCACCATGGTTTTTTTTTGACCAGGTTTTGATTTACAGGCGGTTAACAAGGCTCCTCCCAAGCCCAACGTCAGCAGGGTGGATCTTTTGACTACCTTAAAACTGCAAATCACTTGTGTCATTTCTCATCGGCATTATCCTGAGACAGGAAAGAGGTAACCTTTCTCCTCAATTTATAGATATTATTACACTGGTAATGCATGTATATATAAACAACATGAAATTAGCTGTGTTAACCAAAAAAATTTATCAGTGGTAAACAAAACTTATTTTCTTTCAAAATCCCAAAAGATACACTTTGGATTTTATTTTATGTATCCCTTTAGGTGTTCATGTCACAAACTCTAATTTAAATATATTTTTTATATAAATTGTATCTAAAGAGCACCTTTTTCATTTGGTATTTCAACCCTCTTTACTTGACATCATATCATAACCGTTGTTGTTTTGTTGTAGCTGGTGGATAATTGAGATTGTTGTGAAATCCCCTTGAGGGTGAATAGTGTTACCTCTGGTGAACTTGAAGTCTGTTCAATTTAAGCCGTTCTTCAGTACTCAATAGTACTTTTAGAAAAGTGCAGATTTATATGAACTATAGGAAGGTTGGGCAATACCACTTATTTTCTTTTCGATTCGATACCAATACCGATAAATTCAAGTCCAATATCGATCGATAACTGATAACAATACCGATACTTCTATAAACACAATTTATTTGATGATTACTTGGGATAAAATGGGTTATTTAAAATAATATTGTTAGTCATAATTCAAGTCAATATTTTATTTTGCCTAAACAGAAAATGTTTAGACTTTTGTTTTGTTTACCCTTACAAAAATGAACCATTTCAGTACAGTAACTATAGTTTAACCATGATATTCAGTCAAACCATAGTTATCACACAATTAACCATGGTTACTACTATGATATTACTGTAGTAAAACAATGAGTTGATCACAAAAAAAAAAAAACATGGTTAATACAGAATTACTTTAACTATTTTTTAAATTACTTATTAACAACAATTACACACAATTATAAGAAATGTCACCTTTAGATATGTTATTTTAGCTTGAAGTTACTCAAGAAGCAGTGGTGTAGTAGTGTCTGAGGAGGTGGGCATACTGTGAATTTATGAAAAATGCATGCACCTGATCTCTAAAATTAATTTACATTTATATACAGTTCATGTAAAATGTGTAAGAAATATTTTTCCCATTAAAATTGGGACTGTTGTAATTATAGTCCCACATAAACTTACAATAAGTATAACAAGTTTCTTCATGGCATGGTGTAGAATACACTGCTAAGAACAATGTATGATCACTCGATGTTAAATATGTATTTTAATTAATATGTGTCATTAATGTTCCTTTTATTAGACTACTATGAAAATTGTTAATACTTTATTATTATTCTAACTAATAAACTAATTCATAATACGCAATAAATTAATCATTGTAGCTAATATGAGTAGTAATGTTCACGTTAACACGTTATCTTGTATTACCATATATAACCTACATAAAAAGTTATGTATTATTATTATTATTATTTGTGTACTATTATGTGCATTTCTGTGTACAGTGAAATTGTTTTCCTTCTTAGAAATATAAATGTAACTTATTTGATATCATGAGAAAAAGGCACCACGACAGCAGTAAAAGCCAAAAAAAAAAAAAAAAAAAAGCATTAAAAACAGGGGTGCAATAACATGCAGTATTTTCACAGTTTAATTGCATAAGTTACATTTAAATGTATATACATATATTTACGTTTAGCAGGGAAATAAATATGCAGTGCAAATTAGAGTTCCCTTACGACTTCAGTCCACTTGACATTGCGTTTACTAATGCATATGGGAGTGCCTTCATACACAACCGATTTGAAACCTCTCTACAATAACGCCAATATTCTAATATCGGCTATGGTGTTTGAGCCACACCTGTTTTGGCGCAAAACTGACTGCTCGTTTTAAAAAAATATATATAGTTTTTTTTTTATAACAAATGCCATAGTAAAAATATTTGGTCAAATAATGTTAGAAGCCATCAATTGTTTAACATTGTTTTGTTTTCAAATTATAGTTTCTCCAGGTATGCTTGTGCATCAGATGTTGGAAATGTCCCGCCTCTTACTGAAATGGAAAATATGATTAGTTAACAAATATCCAATCGTGTCTGAAATGAACGTTCTGATTGGTGGATCAGCTTAGTCTGACTGTCTGTCTTCCAGTGCATCTCCGTGCGCTTTTAGAGAGAATCTCTGTACATTCATTTAAATAATAACAAAAAACACAGTTCACTCAACAGTGCTGCGGCGTCGTGTTAATAGATTGAAAAAGTTCCGGGTCAAAAGCCTACTCGATCTGTCCCTAGTTGAAAAATAAATAAATAATTTAGAATCAATATTTTTGTGTGAAGATCGATATTTTTGATACCACATCAGTATCGAGTGTATCAATACTTTAGGATTGATCCACCCGTCCCTAATATACACCAAGAAGCACTAAGTAGAGCCTAATGTGTGCCATATTGTAACGTTCTGGCATGCAATGAAAAGACAAGACTGCTAACAAGAACCTCAAACTATGAACCAATGAAAACAAAACACACCGAACAGGGGAACCACATGACTAGATCACATGAGGGAGACCACTTTTGTCTCTCTCCACTGGCTGCCGGTTCATGCACGTATTAAATTCAAGGCCCTGATGCTGGCATACAAAACAGTCACTGGGTCTGCTCCAGCATACCTAAAAACATTTATGCAGAGCTACGTTCCCACCAGAAGCCTGCGGTCGGCTAAGGAACGTCGCCTTGTCGTACCAAAACAAAGAGGCACCAAAACACTTTCCCGGACTTTCAGTTTCATTATACCACGGTGGTGGAATGACCTTCCCAATTCAATCCGGGAAGCTAACTCACTCTCTATCTTCAAAAAACGGCTAAAAACACATAATTTTCCAAAAGCACTTAACCGGTCACTAATAAAAAAAAATAAAAAAATGTTCAGTTCTTGTTGCACTTAAATCTGATTTGTATACTATTCTGATGATAGTGAAACTTTGTAATATGGCACTTTTTGTACCACTGTCTCCCTAAGATGATTCGCTGATGTTTTTTCCTCTTTTGTAAGTCGCATTGGATAAAAGCGTCTGCCAAATGAATAAATGTAAATGTAAATGAGGGAACAGGAACAATGAACAACATTTTCAAAATAAAAGACCTGAAAACATGAACAAAAACACATTTAATCATGATACATATGGCTAACCTAGAGTCCAGTCAAATATAAATTTACACTGTATAATACATGTTATAACTAGGGCTGTCGATTTAACGCTTTACTAACGCGCAATTAATTTTACAAAAATGAACACGCTAAAAACATTAAAGCATTTAATCGCATACTTGTAGTACCATCTGGTTACTCCAGAGGGCAGTAAGTGAAACTTTAGCTGTATGAGCAACACACAGTTTATACAGTGAAGAAAACACTTCAGCGGACACACAGCACAGACGAGCGTTACATTCTTGCGGTCAAAACACTTGAAGGAGCACAAATGTGATCTAAGGAATCTTCAAGATATTTTAAAGATTGAGTATTAATCTATATTTAACTTGACACAGTGACCTAAACATATTATTTTTATGACGCTACACAAGCATGTCTGACGCAGGTCGTATGGTCTTAACCTCACAAATATTTAATTACCAACAAGGTTAAGGAGGTGTCCTTTAAACTGTTACACCGTTTTTACCCAGTCAATCTTTATTTAAGAAACATGCTCCCTGAAATAGATCTTTGCTCCTTCTGTAATGCTGTAGATGAATCTGCCCCTCACCTTTTTTGGGAATGTGTCCACTGTAGTATTTTGGAGAAAATTTTGTTTGTTTGCATGTACCTCTATTTTATCTAGTTTTTCTTTGCTTTATAAAGACGTTTTATTTGGTTTTCACAGTTTTGGTCATTTAAAAAGTGAATATTTTCTGATTAATCTGTTTATTTTTCTTGCCAAGTTTTTATACATAAGTGTAAGTTTATGTCTAATAAAGCTCCTATTTGCACATATTTCACAAGACTTGAAATATGATTTAAATACTGTTTGTACCTCCAACAACTCCAAAACATTGAAAAGCATTTCACTATCTAATGAATATAATGTCTTGGCATTATTGGAAAATATATCTGTAGTATTGTGTACTATGTATACCCCTGAAAAAAAAATGTCTGACGCAGGTGTGACGGGTCCTTAAACAAGCCCATATACAAATATTTGCAGAGAAAGCCCCTCATATAACAATAATTCAATATATAATGTTGAAATAATTATACATAGTTATCTTTATATATAATTTATATATATATATATATATATTTTTTTTTATTTTTTTTTACGTATAAAGATAATTATTTCAAAATTATATATTGAATTATCCTGCGATGGACTGGCGACATGTCCAGGGTGTCCCCCGCCTTTCGCCCAATGTTAGCTGGGATAGGCTCCAGCCCCCCGCGACCCTGTACACAGGATAAGCGGTTGACGATGGATGGATGGATGGATATTGAATTATTGTTATATGAGGGGCTTTCTCTGCAAATATTTGTATATGCGATTAATCACGATTAATTAATCGGGACACCATGTAATTTATTCGATTAAAACTTTTAATTGATTTACAGCCCTAGTTATAACCCAATTTAAATTATTTCAACGATTTTTTATTATTTTATCACCGTTGAGTTAAGTTAACTTGTAATTAGTTAACGTTACTTAAAAAAATAAGTTCAGTTTACTTGAGCCAAATAAGTATGTTTACTTAGAAAAGCATGCAAACAGATTGCCCTGAAAAATGTAAGGTCAACTAATTAGATTTTACAGTATATATATATATATATATATATATATATATATCACAAATCCCAGGAGATCACAGGTTACAATCAATGGTCGAAATCACATCGAGTTCACATTAATATGCAAACTAAATGTATCTTAATGCTTCCATTATTTTATGGTATTGTAAAAGTTTCAGTGATTATCTGTATTTATTTTGCTTATCACTTATTTTTATGTACATAACTTATTATTTTGACAGGCAACTAAGCTGCGGATCTATGGTCTTTGACAGCAGATCTGTCAATGGCTACAGGGACTATACGTTTCCTCACTTGGAACGTTAATGGACTTAAAGAAAAAAGAGATCAGAAAGTTAAAGAGCTTAAAAATGCTGATGTTGTTTTCTTACAGGAGACACACATTGGGGTAGGAGAGGAAGATATTGTAGAATGCAATTTAGGGTAGTGGCATGTTTTCTTTACAAAATATACCTCGTCCCAAAAGGGAACAGCCATACTTGTAAGGAAGACTTTAGACTTTGAATATATCAGTGAGGACAAAGATAATTTTGGAGGATATATTGTATTGAAATGCAAACTAGAAGGTCAGCCATACACTCTTGTTAGTGTTTATAACCATCAAACTGACACAAAAACCCTTGATAAACTATCAAGGTACTTGCATTTGATGGCCACAGGGTTGCTGTTGATTGGTGGAGATTTCAACACGGTTCTCAATCCCTTTATCGACAAAGCATGCAATACCAACAAGGTGACAAATAATACAATCCATAGTAAACTGCGCCCTTGTGTGGAAAATTTTATGGAATCTCTTCAGTTGGTTGACATCTGGAGAAGAAAAACCCTGCAAAAAGAACTATACATTCAGCAGAGGCAGCGTGAAGTCAAGATTGGACTACTTCTTTGTTCCAGAAGAATGTATGTGGCGTGTCAGAGGTTGTGAAATCAGAGACTCAGAGAGGCCTGACCATCAACCTGTGTCTTTGGAGATCAACTATGACCCCATAATTCCTGTTCAGAAAGATCCCCAGATACAATCAATCTCCCAACTGCTGAATCTCAAAAAGGATTTAGGGATAACAGAGACAGACTTATTATTGGATGAAGGAAAGTCAAATGGAGTCAGTGGGGTTGAAATTGTGTCAGCAGTACATTCTCTTCAAGTGTCAGACACACCAAGACCGGATGGCATTCCAGTTTCCTTCTATAGAGATCAATGTCTATTCCAAGACCTAATTTCATATATAAACGTGCTCTATGACAGAATCCACAGCGGGAAATTTAACTGCTCTGAAACTCACTTCAATGAATCAGTCCAATGTACACATGACAGTAGTCAATTGTTTTTTAATGTTGACTACCTCATCATCGCAACTATTCTAGCAAGACGTCTAAATGATATCTTGGAGTCTCAGTCAAATCGGCGGACACCAAAAGAGTCAGCTACTGTCTGGATCACTCCCAAAACACTCTGTGTTCTAATAAGTTTGCGTTGTATTATGGATGAGATAGAGAGGCAAAAACGGTCAAATCCAACTCTGAATCAGGACTTCCTTGTTGTAGAAAACTTCCTCAGAGATGCAGAGGAAGTGACCTTAGACATGGAATCTGCAGAGAAATACAAATGGCTTCACCAAGGCTGCCCTTTGACCCCTGTACTCATAACTTTGGCTCTTAAAAGCTACGCCTTGGAACTCTTTGGGCATTTACAAAATCATGCAATTCTTGTTTTCAAACAAAACGTGATCATTTGCTTACAACGCGAGGACGAAGATGAAGTAAATGCTGTTGTGGAGAACACTACGAATGAATTATATGACATTGGGATATTGTCCAAAGGAAATTGTGAACAATTTCGATTAAGCTGCTTGGGAGAAGAGTCTAAGGATGAGGAATGGGAGGCAGAAACACTTGGGAATAACAATGAAGAAGTAGTAGGAGAAAATTGCTTTAAAACAGATGTAAGAGATGAGAGTAAGGTGTGTGAAAAGATCAGTTATGAGTATATAATGTACAGGAATGAGGAAGAAGACAAATCATTGGATATTCTTGGAAGGTGAGAATCACAGTGGGTCAAAAACCTTGCTAAATATAAATCTTTGAAATATACACTATATGCTTTAAACATAGGTTACTTTAATGTAAGTTAGGAAACACTTGTTTCCTGATGGACTGGAGTGTGATGATGCTGAACTGTTTGCTCTCTCTGTCTCTTAAAAGCTGAAGTGTCATTTTTATATGCCACTACGGCCACCAAATGGAATTGCAAAAATACTGTTTTTAATCAGTTAAAATCCACGATCCCGGATCCGGGATTTAAAATGACGTCAGTAATAATGTACTTCAAATTTTAAATGTATTTGGAGTTGTTATGAGCTCATATCTGGTACCATTTGAAAGCTTAGAATGTCTACTTTCTTGAGATATGCATCACTTTGGCATTTGTTTTACACTAAGTAACTTATTTACAATAAATTACATAGTTCCACCCATCAAAAGTAGCGTCATAATTATGTGCGTTTTTGAATACGCATATTTCTCATATCGCTCAAATATGACGCACATGTACAAACCATGTATCAAATGAAAGCTCTCATTGCCAGTAAGAAGTTCCAATAAGTCTTTTTATTGAGGTATAATCACATATCTAATACACTTCGAATGAATCATGAGGTATACAATCAACATTTGTAAACATAGAAGTGAAATTATTGAATATTTGCCGTGCTACTCGCACTAGACAGCACAGTTAGCCACAAACACTGGGATTTTGCATTTATAGCACTGTATATGGGTATGGGGAGACTTTAGATTTGGGTAGGCGGAAATTACACCAAAAAAAGGTAATATTCCTCCCTTCAGATACGTTTAAATAGATATTAAATAAAACATGATACAGACAAAATTCCTTTTTCAGGTATTTGCTGACATCTAGTGGAAACAGCCAAAACTGTCTGCATGCTGCTAGGGCAAACAGGGCTTGAGTTATACACTTTCAAAAATGAATTTATATAAAAAAAAATCAAAAAGCGCCTCTTTTTTTTAGGAGGGTTATTACTGTTCAGACAACATATATTTAATTTTTTTTAATTTTTAGCAGTGTTTTATGCAACTTCAAAGGTTTTCCTGTAAAATGACACCAAAACTGTGTATTTAGGCCAAAGTATGTGGGAATGGGAAGCTTTTTAATTTGGGTAGGCCAAATCCAGGCGGAAATCCCCAAAAAAGAGCTTTCCCTAAAACACGCTTCACTTGCCATTGGCCAAACAAACAGATAGTCTGGACCCACACTTATGCAATAATGGAATCTAATTCATTCATTCATTAGAAGGGGGTGTCAACATACTTTTGGCCAAATTGTATAAATTAAAATAGCATAGTATCAAGATATGAGACAGTAGTTCTCTATTAAATATTTGATATAATATATATCAGATTATATATCATAATTAGTTAAATTGCACATTGTTAAATAGGGCTTTAATGTTGTAGTTATGTTATTAGTATTTGCATTGTCATCAGGCGCGGACTGGCCATTGGAAAGTTCGGGAATTTTCCTGGTGGGCCGGCCGTGAAACGTTCCCTAATGGGCCGCGAAAAGCTGAAATGGGCCACCAGAAAAAGACAGCGACAACAAATTTTTGGCCGGTTTCTATGTCTACCCAGTCTGCCCCTGATTGTCATACATTTTTTACAGATCAGCCATATTTCCTGGGACACCAAAACAAGAGATGGCAGCATTTCATAGAATGTCAAAAGATCCACCTCCACCTCCACTGCTTCCTGTACCTTCATCTACACAATCAGGAATTTCATCTGATGGTGAGCCAACAAGTTTTGTAATATTCAGGTTTTTTTTTTACAAATGATTTTACTCAACAGAAAAAGATGAACTCAAATAAAAACAGTTATGAGTACATGCATTGTTTGACATCAGAGTTTTGGTTATTTATCTGTATATAAAGTGGTCACTTCAGAAATGCAAATCTCTTATCTGAATTTAAACAGAGGACATGTACAGGTCTTCAGCAACAACCTCTTATGTTCTTTTCTCCTCTAGGACAATTCATCCACCCCACAACATCAAGTCAAGGTATGAAAGTTCACCTTTCAAAATATAATTGTGTGTTTGCTTTAAAGCCTGTGATTCAGGAAGTAAAATGTGTGGAATTAATCTGATAGGTACTAAAAGAAAACGTGATCATGAATCCGAGTCATCGCTGACATCAGGTTAGTAGATTCTGAATCTGTCCACCAGTAATTTGGCACTTCAAAAACAGCTGATCCTAAACCAAACTTTGCTTGACTGGAAAAGGGCAAATGTATTACTTTGTATAATATAGTGCTTTTATTTAATTCATAATGTTCTAAAACACTAAATGCCAGTAAATTCTATGTATGCTGTGCAAAGTATAAATAAAAAATGTTGACTTGACAAAACCATTGTACAAGTATGATGATCTGAAGGTATCGGTAGATCTGGATATTTTGATCATACACTCACCGACAACTTTATTAGGTACACCTGTACTCCTACTTGTTCATGTGATTATCTAATCAGCCAGTCGTGTGGCAGCAGTACAATGCATAAAATACAATGCAGATACGGGTCAGGAGTTTCAGTTAATAATTACATGAACATGTGGGTGTTCAGGTGTTGTCGGTGAGTGTAGATCTTTGGAGTTAAAGAATCATTTCATTAATTTATAAAACAAAAATGATTCCAATTGTGAATCTGTTCTTTTCCAATGAGCATAGATGTGGAGATCATGAACACGGCAAAGCAAATCATGAAAAGAGTCACTGACCAAGCCATCATGATGCACAGAGATATAATTTCAAAGATAGACAAAATGGATGAAGTTAGCAGGAAGAAGGCAACCATTGGGATTTTTGGAAAATCAGGAGAAGGAAAGAGCTCCCTTTTAAATGCAGTCTTGGGGAAAAAGGATCTACTGCCATCTGGTTGTTTTGGTGCATGTACAGCAGTTATTACCCAGGTGGAAGCCAATCTGAGTGATTCCAACTATTCAGCAGAGATTGAACTCTTCTCTAAAGAGGTTTCATTCATACTCATTTCACCATACCTTTAATAAGTGTGTTCTTAATTCAGACTGAAGTGAAGAAAAAAAGCCTTGTGTTCTTTATTGTGTCTTGTGTACCTCTGCAGGAGTGGGAGAAAGAGCTCAAAGATCTTTTAAATATTTTATCGGATGAAAATAAGGACAGAAATGCTGACATGATAGAAATTGCTCAAGAAAAGATCACTGTGCTGTATGGAGAGGATGCAGATCAAAAAACATTCGATGAGTTGATGATGGAGAATTGTAAAATATTTGCAAGCTTGACTACGAAAATCTCAAAGAGTGATGTATGTTTTTGGAGACTAAATATGTTTAATATATGTGACCTGAAGTTTCTTGACTTTCAAATAATAAATGTATAATTATATATTGTGAATTTGCTTTTCAATGAAGGCATGTCTAAATCTACATTATTTATTTAATTTAACAGGTCACTGAATTTGCAAATGAGGTCGATTTTTACATACAGCACAGTAAGTCAAGCGGTGGTGGCTGGTACTGGCCGCTTGTAAAGAGTGTGACTTTCAAGATTCCAAATTGTGATGAACTCTTGGAACACATTGTGCTTGTTGATATTCCTGGGACAGGAGACTGCAATAAGCTTAGAGATGCCATGTGGAAATCTGTAAATACTTTTAATTATAATTTATAATTAAATAATTTTTAATTTAGGTTATCTTTAAAGGTGCACTCTGTAATTTGTTTGCTAATTGCAAAAACATTTAAACAGAAAGAAATAGTAGCAGCAGAGTAGTACATAAAAAAATTCTTAAAATTATATACACTGACATGAGATGAAGACTCAAAACAATCTTAGAAGAAAAAGCTGCTTTAATCTAAAGATGGTGTTGGACGTACATTCATGAGCGCCACCGTGTTGAGATCATATGACTAGCCGAATATTGCACATCTCGATAATTTCCCGCAATTAGACACTTTCACTGGCTGAATTAATTAGTGAGTGCACCTTTAACAAAAGTTTACAATAATAGTGTTTTCTTATTAAACATTATAGTAGCAATTCTAATTAAAACATTTCATCTTTCTCATTTTAATGATTCACTTCTGTATTTCAAAACCCATAGAAACTTCGAGAGTGCTCTAATGTGTGGATTGTAAGTGCTATCAATCGAGCAATCACTGACAAAGAACCCTGGGGTATATTAAAGCACTGCGTTGAAGATTTGGGACCAGGAGGAGAGTGCAAAAGCATACATTTAATCTGTACAAAGACTGATGATATCGAACCAGGAGAATATTTGAGGTTAGAATTAAGTTTTTTGTCATTAGGGATGGAGGGAGGGAGGGGGGTGTGTAATCCATCCCAGATTAAAGGGGATGTAAGTGATTTTTATTATTTACTTTTTTTGGAAATACCATGTTCCCACTTCAAGACAGATACATGTGAATTGACATGTTGTCATGTCTCTCTAGCAGCCCAATGCTGAGCATGGGTCTAACTTTTCTAGACAATCAGAAACTTTGTTGCCACTCCCTGTGTCAAACATTTCGAACATTCAGATATTCTGTCACCAGGTTAAGTCTATGTAGCAAAATACTTAACATCACTTACAACATATTTATACACAATCTACAGCATCTCTTTGTCACAGTTCAAAGATCACAATTTTAAATGGAACAACAATCTGTGACTATTTCATATTTCTTTTCAGATCTGAACGGCTTACTAAAGGGCAAATCTTTGAAACCTTTGGAGACAAGGTTTGGAAAATTTAGAAGAACTGTATTAGCATAGATTTCTCATTTAATCTGCTTTCATAGAGACAGTAATCACTGAAATTAAAGGGTTAGTTCAACCAAAAATTAAAATTATTTCATACATTTACTCGTCCTCATTTAAACCCAGATGTGTGACTTTCTTCTGCTCAACACAAACAAAGATTTTTAGAAGAATATTTCAGCTCTGTAGGTCCATATAATGCAAGTGAATGGTGACCAGACATTTCAAGCTTCAAAAATCACATAAAGGCAGTATAAAAGTAATGTATACGAATCCAATTGTTGAATTGTCTTCTGAAGTGATGCAATCACTTTGGGTGAGACACAGATCAATATTAAACCTTGTGCGACCCTGTGTCCACATGCATGGATGAGGTATTTTGACTTCGCTATATGCAACGTATAATTTAAATGAATAAAAACCAACTGAATACTGTTCACAAGACTTTCATTTAAAGGGTTAACTTCTGCCGCAGAAGTAACGTGACAAAAACATGACGTATAATTTCTTCAAGCGCTCCTACGAGCAGAGCACCAAAGTGCCTCTGGTAAGAAGTCTCTTTAAGTTTTTTCATTGAAATGGTTTGTGTGTAAAGAGAAGAGTTTATAGTTTCGTCTGATATGCTGCATTAAATAATCTGTTCATTTTTAGAACGTCAGTGCCCTGATAAACATATGTCCACATATGTGGAAACTCGTACCGAATTTCCTTAAAAGTAGAAAAAAATGTTAGTAATTTTTAATAACTTTCAACTAGAACACATCTGGGGGACATTACGCTTCATTTTAATATACATTTTATTATTCTTTATTTTGTTATCTCTGTGCAATCCAATTGTACTCATTAACATTAGTTAATACATTCCTATATTTTTACAGTATATTTTCACATTGAGGATAAATGGGTTCATCCAAAAGCTGAGAAAATTAGCTTTAAGATGTTTTAGATGGACTTAAGATGAAAATAAGGTGCATTTCAAACAGTTATGAGATCAGTGAAGACAGACAGCACACTGGAGGTTAAATAATTTACTAAATAGGGAGCAAGGGAGCATCCTATAGCTTTCTATGCTGCTAAGTGCATAAAAAAAAGATTTTTTTAACCAAAAGTTCAGTTTCAGGCTGAAGATCGGTTTGGATCACTCAACATGTTTGGCAGACATGGGACAATGGTTATCAGTACATAGATTCAGAATTTTATAATGCAACATTTTATTAGAATATGGTTGGCACTGATTGGATGATGCTGGACATTATTTTGAACAAGAATAATTTATTCAGCTTTACAGAACATCAGCTGTAATGTCTGTAATGTCTCAAAAACACGAATAACCAACACTCCTGGAAACATCATAAACAATTTGATGAAAAATTCGGACTTTCTATAGCTTAATGTTATTTAAAATTTCACAAAATAGTCTTGCGGTCCACATATGAGGACATACAATTTAAGGAAACTTGCTTTAATTTTATTAAACTTGCTGTTTATTAGGTGCTTCTAGTTACATATCAAAAAGTGAATGCGCACAGCAGTCACATGGGGGTCTCAAGAGTTTAAGTTCCATTTTACTTAAAATTTTCACTTTCGCTTTCACATTCTTTCACATTTTGAAAGAGAAAGTGGCGATTTACAGAAAAAAGGACTTAAATATTGACCTGTTTCTCATCCAAAGTGATGTTCCACATGTCCCACCCATAAATGACACCTCTGGTTATATGCTGGAAATCACAAAAACTCACAGATGAAGAAGGAGAAGAAACGGCACACAAGTTCATTGGCTCTCTTTTTTGCAAACATGCCATTTTTGACCGTACATTAATGCAAACTTTTAATTTGTAATATATATCAGTCAGAACAAAATAGCATAATTTAAGTGATAAATAATATTTTATATGTAATAACTTGCAGTATTCTAAATGCACAATTTTTGTTTTTCAAAGTAAAGTTTCTCACTTTGAAATGGCCATTCGTTAGTCTTTAAAATAGTAAAATATTTTAATATTTTGGATGAACCAAATATTAAATAGTCATAATCCTACACACCGGTCACGTATTAGGCTAATTATGCCTCCGTGAGGGATAAAGGTCGACTGCAGGGGATCATGTGGGAGAGAGAGATCATTAACGGACATGTCCGTCATGTGTGTGTTTATGTTGTCTTTTAAGTTTATCATTAAAACTTTTATTTATATCGTCAAGCCGGTTCTCGCCTCCTCCTTTCCATTGAATGCCTTTACACTGGTGCCGAAACCCGGGACTGGGTGTGTAGGATCACGACCCGGCCCCGCCCTCCGCCCTGCCACATATTCATTATATTTTGAATCAGATTTCACAATGGAAATTTGAAGTCTGATTATGCCTCCACTAATTTTATCATTTTTATACAGGCAACATATATTCATATATGGTTGTTTTTAACGTATTGTTGTTTCCATTCTTTAGGATCTGAAAAAAGCGTGCATACTTCATAGAAATGAACGTGCAAAGACAGAAGTCAAAGAAAAGTTTGAAAAATCGGAAATCAAGGTATTTTCTTTATTGTTCCCATTGTTTTTTTATCATTTCTGTTCATATGTTGTTTTCTTCTTATTACTACTGCTTTCTTTTTTATAGAAAAGATTCAGTTCTGACAAGAATTTTCTTCAAGTTTTTACTGTAAGCTCCAAAGCTTTTTTTGACCACAATTTAAATCTGGAGCCCAGTGAAACAGGTACAGTATACCATCATCTATTATTGTTTTTTTACAACATTAATCATGACACTGAATTTCATGCATGCAAGAAAATGTTCTGTGATTACGTGCATTTTCGTTATCAGTCTAAAACTACAATATTTTATGAGTCAGACAAAGCTCCGAACAAATGAATCCAAATCACACCCTTGTGTATAATTTAGTAAATTGTCTGTAGAAATAACAGATCTGCAGGAAGTTCTGAGGACTCTAAACAAGAACATTAACAGAGAACTGACCAGAGATTATGTCAATGAAGCAAAGGGAGTTTTATCTTTGATCCAGAGTGTCCAACTGGATACAGACAAGAAAACGGTATTTTTCAGAATTGCTGATATTTGAAATTTTCCTCGGAGTGCTGCCAATATGTATTTATAATTCTGCACTGCTGTTGTATGGGTGTGTTTTAGGCTGAGACAAAATCCAGTGTGCACATTGAATTTGAGGAGAACTTTAAAAAGGCACAAAATGAACTGGTAAAATATTTTGACAACATTTATAATATCCTGGAGAAATGTCTCTCAGAAGGAGTGGAAGAATCAGTGCAATTATGTCTTGCAAACACACAGGCTGTGATTTCACCTGTAAGTTTGATTTACATTGTCAATTGAGAAAAATGTATCCTTATTTCCTGGGCCTTTTAACAGCATTGATATTTTTGTTTTATCACTCAGAATATTGATAAAAGAGGATTCCATAAAACCCTTCAAGCATTGTGCAAGAATGGAGGATGCTATTGGTCGAAAGCTTTGGATAAAGTCATAGACCTGAACAAGCAATTAGCCAAACACCTGCACGAATCTATTGACAAAGATTTCGATGAGATTTTTCCGTAAGTTCTGTCATTGCATACCCTGTCTTCCTTAGTTTAGTTATAGTTGTAATGAAAACAGTTTAAAATGTGTGGTCAACAACTTATGTAATATTTAGGGCATCATCACTTATAGCTTCTATGGGTGCACATAATTAGCATGGCAGAGACTGTTAACATTATATTTACAAATTATAAACATTAAATTGGAGCATGGCAATGTGCAAAGGTTAACGGGGAGCAACTGTCAATTGCATGTACTTCAGAGTTCATTGGAGCATGTCATACTTTTAAATGCACTCTGACCAAAATTTGTCTTACTATTAAATGAGTAACAAACAAGCAAAATGTTGTCATCTGAGTGCCCCTCTTTGAGTTTGATTTGCCACCCCCCTTTGTGTGGCACCCCTATGCTTTGCTCACGCTGCCGTGAACACCCATTTTTGTGCTACTGATGGTAGTGTGTATATGTTGATATCTTTTTGCCTGGAATAGGTTTAATGCCATAAATACACAACCAACAAACACATGCAAAGATGTGTTTGTACTGGCCTCTCTTTCCTGTAAAACTTGTGTCACTTCACTTGTCAATTGTGTCACTTATTACAATCATTTGAACTGTTTTTAAATGAAACCAGAATTTGTTTCATCTTGACTTCAGTGTCAGTGGTAAAACAGGAAGGTCAGTGCAGGAACAGATCGATATGTTCAGTATCATCCAGAGTAACTCTGCATACACAAGATCTCCCATGTTACTTCACATTCAGAACTACATCAAAACAGAGGTGAGTAAATTGTGTCTTTACTTCCATTAAATGATCTACCTATCATTCAGAAACATTGACATATTGCAGTGAGTGTTTATTGTCACTATAATTAAAAGGAAACTAACTGAAAGCATTTAAGATACCAAAACTGACCACTTTTATTTTTTAAAGTAAACCTAATGTGCAGAAAGACATTGAGTGCGTTTACATGCACTTTAAAAGTCTGATTTCAGTCAGACTAAAGCAATACTTATTTTTTTTTTAAATGTAATGTAAATGTGTAGAGCTAAATGTGGGTCGGGGGTTTCAGAAAAACATTAACCCTTTCAGAAAATTGCAATTCATACCTGCTCATCTGAAATGCTGATAATGATAAACTGATAATGTCTATGGACACCTTTAACATCTTGAATGAATGAACGTTACATTTATATGGTGCTTTTCTGACACTACACTCATAGTGCGTTACACAGACTCTCCTCAACCACCACCAGTGTGCAGCATCCACCTGGATGATGCGACGGCAGCCATAGTGAGCCATTACACTAACCACAAACCAGCTATTGGTGGAGAGGAGAGAGTAGAGTTATAGAGCCAATTAATGGTTGGGGATTATTAGGAGGCCATGATTCAGAAGGACCAATGGGGGAATTTGGCCAGGACACACACGGGTCAGGACCTAATTTTAACGTCTCATCCAAAGGATGGTGCCTTTTATAGTATCCCTGTCACTATACTGGGGCAATAGGACCCACACAGGCCGCAGGGTGAGCACCCCTGCTGGTCTCCTTCATACCTCTACAAGCAGCAAACTTAATTTTCCCCACAAAGTCTCCCATCCAGGTACTGACCAGGCTAAACCCTGTTTAGCTTCAGTGGACAAAAGGTTTTGAGCTACAGGGTGATATGGCTTCTTTAAACACCTTCACTGACTCCACATATTTTTCATTGTGTCGATGTAGTGACACTAGGGGTCCCTATACGAAACACCACAAATAGCTGAACGTGGACTGGCGGTGCAAGACGGGCAAACCATTGTGTGTCTTGTTGCCAGCACACCTGGCCATCACGTAAAGATGTTGTAACAGCAAAGAGTGGGATTAACCCATGGTTTTAAAATGAAATGTTAACAAGCACATATGAATATTGGTGTTCACTTCAGTCAAACTTTTGGTCATATAGTGTACATCTGGTTAATATGATATCATTGAGTTTTGATTGATAAACGACAAGGGATTGATAAATAATCAGTAACTTGTCTTTTGTTCTGTGTGTGTGTGTGTGCTGTTTTTTTTACACTTTATGTTAAATATATAATTCAAAAGTTGATCTTTTTCCTAATGTTCCTTTCAAAGGAAAACCAACTGAAGGCATCGCTCAACAGAGATGTTGTTAAAAGGAAAAAGAAAATCTATACATCAATCCAAACAACCATTGAGGATGCAATGGCTTCTTGTTATGAAGGTAAGTTTCAAAAGTAATACATATACATAATGAATGCATAAAGTAATACATAATGAACTGAACAGACTGATTATAAACTCTGCTTTTCATTAAATACACAGAATTTAGAATAAAAAAGTATGTAGTTAAGCACTCAAATCAAAAAATATTGTTATCCAGCTTATATTAGGCTGTTAATTTTATGTAACCAATTGAGCACAAACGCTTTCAAATATAAGATGTAATAAGGAAATATTGGTAGTGGATGCGCACACAGTCAAATACAAACAAAAGGTAAGCTTGCATATTTTATTTGTAAAAAGTTATTTTAGTAATCCAATGATGTCAGCCAATAGTTTAACACTGCACACATAATATTATAATCTTTGTTTTGTTTCAAGTATTAAATATTTATCTTCTCTATAAAACATCCTTAAAACTATGTCACGAACCCCGCTCCCTCGCTCCGCCCCCTCAAGCTTCCACTCTCGCTCCACCCCCTCAAGCTTCCACGCTCGTTCCGCCCCCTCGAGCTCGCACGCTCGTTTTTCTCCCTTGAGCTCGCACGCTCGTTTTGCTCCCTCGAGCTTCCACGCTCGTTTTGCTCCTACGAGCTCTCATGCTCGTTAGCAGGTCTCCCTCCTCGGGCTCGCATGCCCGCTCTCCTATCACCAGTATTAGTTTCACCCGCACTCGTCCCAATCACTAGATCATTAGTTTCACCTGTACTCGTCTTATCACCCCTTTATTCGTTACACCTGCACCGCTCGTTAGTTCCCCTATTTATATCACAGCACATTCATTTCACACCCTTTGGTAATTGTATTTAGTTTCCCGTGTCTTTGCCCCCCCCGCTAGTCTCGTCTAGTTGTGAACTCCTCTTGTCCTCCTCTTAGCTTGCCAGCTCCCCTTGTTCCCCTGTCTTTTGCTCCCCACTAGTCCCGTCTTGTTATTCTTATTCTTATTACCCCGGCTTTGACCCCCTACGCTCTCGTTGATCACTCTCTCCCGGATTTGCCCCTCCATTCTATTCTGATTCCCCGGCTCCGACATCACGCTCCCCTTTGACGCCTCTTCACTGGATTTGCCCTGTTTGTACTGTTGCCTGCCTTTGTTGCAATAAAGCAGTTTTCTCCGACATTGTGACTGTCTCGTCTTGTGTTTGTGTGTGCGGGTTACAAAATAACCAACCCTTACCGAAGACAGTCACAAGGAGGATTCGCGCAGCTCACTAGAGCGGAGGTACATGTCACATTCAGCGCGAGGAGCTACTGTTTGGAAGCTTGACCAAGCGCTCGCGGCCCAGGGGCAAGCAGGTATGTGCTATGTCTGATTTATTTCACCCTGTTTCACCTGTGTCTACCCCTGAGCCCGTTGATGCTCTCCATGCATCCGCGAGCACCGTATGCTCTCCATTCCCGGAGAGGTTTTATGGCTCTTCTGACGCTAACCAAGGGTTTTTCATGCAAGGCAGCGGTTATGTAACTCATAACCCCGCCCTTGACATTATGGAGCCAGCAGCCCGACTCTTGGTTTTGCGCCAGGGGAGCCAACCCTTAGAGGCTTATGTTGTGGATTTTTGTGCCCTGGCTAACCAGGTGAATTTTGATGAGGTGGCTCTGAAAGACATTTTTCAATATGGACTGAATGAGCCAGCCTCATCATTCATGCCTGGTGGTCGCTGCTCTCTCAACCTGGCTCAGTTTATTGACCTCACCCTACTGTACGCTGGTTCCTCGTTTACTGTGGGGGAGGCAAAAACTGAACCAGCGTTCCATACCATGGCCCCCGTCTCGAAGCCTACCACGGCCCCCGTCTCGAAGCCTACCAGGGCCCTAGTCCCGAAGCCTTACACGGCCCTAGTCCCGAAGCCTTACACGGCCCTAGCCCCGAAGCCTGACACGGCCCTAGCCCCGAAGCCTGACACGGCCCCAGTCAGCGCCCATGCCCGCCACGGCCAACGAGCCAGCGCCCTTGCCCGCCACGGCCAACGAGCCAGCGCCCATTTCTGCCACGGTCAGCGAGCCAGCGCCTGTAGCCTCGACCGCCCCAGAGCCAGCGCCTGTAGCCTCGACCGTCCCCATGGCCACATCCCCTGTTGGCCGAAGACGTCAGAGAAGGAAGAGGGCCCCTTCTCCCCAGTCTCGTCTTGTGCTCAAGACCGCAGAGGTTCCCTCAGAGTCTTCCACGACTCTGCCGGGCTCTGCTCCGCCCCCAGAGTCTTCCACAACTCTGCCGACCTCTACTGCGCCCTCAGAGTCTTCCACGGCTCTGCCGAGCTCTGCTCCACCCTCAGAGTCTTCCACGGCTCTGCCGGGCTCTGCTCCGCCCTCAGAGTCTTCCACGACTCTGCCAGCCTCTGCTCCGCCCTCAGAGTCTTCCACGGCTCTGCCAGCCTCTGCTCGCCCCTCAGAGCCCTCGCGGCCTCCGCCTCATGAGCCTCCCAAGGCTCCTCCTTCCAAGCCTCTCAGGGCTTCTCCTCCCGAGTCTTTCAAGGCTCCTCCTCCCAAGCCTCCCAGAGCTCTACCTCCCAAGCCCCCCAGGGTTCTGCCTTTCAAGTCTCTCGAGCCTCCCAGAGCTCTACCCCTCGAGCCTCCCAGAGCTCCGCCTCTCAAGCCTCCCAGGGCTTCTCCTCTCGAGTCTTTCAGGGCTCCCCTCCTTCCAAGCCTCTCAGGGCTTCTCCTCTCGAGTCTTTCAGGGCTCCACCCCTCAAGCCTCTCACGGCCAGCCTATCGAGTCTTTCATGGCTCCACCCCTCAAGCCTCTCACGCGGCTTTGCCTCTCGAGTCTCTCAGGGCTCCTCCCCTCTCAAGCCTCTCAGGGCTTCCCTCTCCCGAGTCTTTCAGGGCTCCTTCTCCCCTCGAGCCTCTCAGGGCTCCGTCCCTCGAGTCTTTCATGGCTCCACCCCTCAAGCCTCTCACGGCTTCGCCTCTCGAGTCTCTCAGGGCTCCTCCCCCTCTCAAGCCTCTCAGGGCTTCCCCTCTCGAGTCTTTCAGGGCTCCTCCTCCCCTCGAGCCTCTCAGGGCTCCGCCCCTCGAGTCTTTCATGGCTCCACCCCCCGAGCCTCTCACGGCTCTGCTCCCAAAGACTCCAGAGCTTTCTATGGCTCCGCCTCTCGGGCCTCCTACGGCTCTACCCCCCGAGACTACAGAGCCTGCCAGGTCGTCGCCTCGGGGACCTCCCACGGCACCACCTCCCTTGGCTCCACCTCCAGAGCCTTCCAGGCCTACCTCGGTAGAGCCTCCCACGGCGCCACCGTCATTGGCTCCACCTCCTGAGCCTTCCAGGCCTTCGCCCCTAAAGCCTCCTTCGGCTCCCGTTCCAGAGCCTTCCAGGCCTCCACCTCCAGAGCCTTCCAGACCTACCCCCCTAAAGCCTCACTTGGCTCCACCTCCAGAGCCTTCCAGGCCTTCACTCCTAAAGCCTCCTTCGGCACCACCTCCAGAGCCTTCCAGGCCTTCGCCCCTAAAGCCTCCTTCAGCTCCACCTCCAGAGCCTTCCAGAACCCCACCTCCAGAGCCGCCTACAGTGCCGCCTCTGACGGCACCGCCTTTCACGGCTCAGCCCGGACTTCCTGACCCCCTTCCTGTCCTGTGGCCTCTTCTCTGGCCTCCGGACCCTATTCCTGTCCGGTGGTCACCTTCCAGACCCCCGGACACAGTCACTGTCCTACAGTCGCCTTCCAGACCCCCTGACCCAGTCTCTGCCCTATGGCTGCCCCCTAGATCTCCCGACCACCCGCCTGTCCGCTATGTCCCCCCTGACCTTGCCTTGAAACTGCCCGTTGACCCCATGGACTGTCTCATTTCCCTCTGTGCCCCTTGGACTGCCCTCAATTTTGTTTGTGTGTTTTGTGGGTTGTCTGTTCAGGGGTTTTTTGTTTGTTGGGATCGTCCAGCACCACTTCCCAGAGGTCGCGCTCCTCGCACGGCCTGGCGGCCGTCAGGAGCCGTCCGTTTTAGAGGGGAGTACTGTCACGAACCCGCTCCCTCACTCCGCCCCCTCGAGCTTCCACGCTCGTTCCGCCCCCTCGAGCTCGCACGCTCGTTTTGCTCCCTCGAGCTCGCACGCTCGTTTTGCTCCCTCGAGCTTCCACGATCGTTTTGCTCCTACGAGCTCTCATGCTCATTAGCAGGTCTCCCTCCTCGGGCTCGCATGCCCGCTCTCCTATCACCAGTATTAGTTTCACCCGCACTCGTCCCAATCACTAGATCATTAGTTTCACCTGTACTCGTCTTATCACCCCTTTATTCGTTACACCTGCACCGCTCGTTAGTTCCCCTATTTATATCACAGCACATTCGTTTCACACCCGTTGGTTATTGTATTTAGTTTCCCGTGTCTTTGCCCCCAGCTAGTCTCGTCTAGTTTTGAACTCCTCTTGTCCTCCTCTTAGCTTGCCAGCTCCCCTTGTTCCCCTGTCTTTTGCTCCCCTCTAGTCCCGTCTTGTTATTCTTATTCTTATTACCCCGGCTTTGACCCCCTACGCTCTCGTTGACCACTCTCTCCCGGATTTGCCCCTCCATTCTATTCTGATTCCCCGGCTCCGACATCACGCTCCCCTTTGACGCCTCTTCACTGGATTTGCCCTGTTTGTACTGTTGCCTGCCTTTGTTGGAATAAAGCAGTTTTCTCCGACATTGTGACTGTCTCGTCTTGTGTTTGTGTGTGCGGGTTACAAACTATTTCAAAATTTGCCTGAGAAGCAAAATTGCAAAGATTTATGCTTGCAACCATAAAAATATTTTACATGTATAAGATACCGTATATTATCTGAAAACCCCTTAATATATTAATAATAATAATTTTTACCGCCAGCTAATAACTTATGGGCACTTGAGGCATTAACAGTCTGTATTATCTCCTATGTTCATAGTTTCTCTTACCGTTAAACTCGGTAGTCACATGTCTGGATGGTGATATGCATATGACAGCTTTGGCCAAATATATTGCCCTTGGTAAATATGAGCAAAAAAAGTTCTCTTTTTGTTGTGGGCCAGGTGTTCTAGTGTTGAAGCAACACTAGGGGTCTCTCTTGAGCGCCGATATTCACCTCTGATCTATGAAAAAAGGCCAATGAGAAGTTGGCAGCGTTTTTATGAATGGTCTATGTTTTCAGTACGAGAACATAGCCATGACAGCATTGCGGTCGTAGGCTTTTTCTTGTAGTGAGAAAAAGCCGCTTCAGCCGCCCCCCGCGCCTCGCCTCCTTCCTACGGGATTGAGGCAGGCGCCGCGGGCGATGAAAACGATCTGGGGACAATGACGGGCTCCGTTTTGCCGGGTGAACCCCCTCGAAACACCTCACCTCCCCGGCACGCTTGCTTGTTTCCGTCCAAGCTCGGGATGAGCATTCTCTCCAATGGGTTATGTTTTCAGTGTGAGAACATAACTGCGGCAGCGTTGCGATCTCTGCTTTCTCTTGTATTGAGAGAGAGCCATTTTAGCCGCCCCCCGCGCCTCGACTCCTTCCTACGGGATTGAGGCAGGCGATGAAAGACGATCTGGGGAGAATAACTGGACGCTTTTGCCGGGTAAATCCCCTCGAAACCTCCCTCCTCCCCGGCACACTTGCCTGCTTCCCCCGAGCTCGGGATTAGTGTGGTCCGCTTAACGGCCTACCGTCCGGTCCCTCGAGCTCCCCGGCATTGGATGATGACATCACTGCTGCATCGGAGAGCGTAACAGCGGCGTCGGATGCGGATAACTCGCCTGGGCCACCACCTTCGGGTCTCCGCCCAGTCTGAGCCTGACGCACGGAGGTCTGCTATGCTTCCCCGGGCTTAATTGGTTCCGCGGGCCTGTGCACTGCTCACACCATCTTGCCCTGCCGCAAACCTGCCGCCAGGGGCCATGCCCTGTCTGCTCGCCGAGGGTGTCCTCCTGCGGCTTTCAAGAAAGAAAGAGAGTGGTGCTCCGCCTCAACTAACAAAGAGAGTGGGCCCAGGTCTCAGCCCCAGCGTCGAGCTCCCCGCAGAAGTTGGACGCCCATTGTCTCACGGACCCCCTTGAGGACCCGGAAGGCTCCCAGGTGCTCCTGAGATGACCGACCCAGAGACCGAGGCGGTAGCCCCGGAGCTGGTAAGACCGCTCCGTTCCCCGGTGGAGGGCCGGGAGGAGAATTTTTTGTTAAATTCTTTACACTCTATAGAGCTATTTCCTTGTTGTCTCTGGGTCACCTGGCCCACAAATGCCATTCTCACGGCACTCTGCTTTTCTGTCCCGGTTTCCAGGACGCGGTGTCCCTGCCTTCAGCCCCACGACTGTTCCCTGGCCGGCCGGTTCAGACGAGTCCAGAGGATGCCAAGTCTTGCCTGGAGTTCGGTCCGGCAGATACATACGTGATCCTAAGACTGCGACCGGGCTATGTGCCCAAGGTTCCTACCACACCCTTCAGAAAAGGATCAGGTAGTGAACCTGCAAGCGCTGCCCCGGGAGGAGGCAGACCCAACCCTTTCGTTGCTGTGTCCAGTACGTGCTTTGTGTATCTATCTGGACCGCACGAAGAGCAGTTGCTTTGGGGGACAGCGGAAAGGGAACGCTCTCTCCAAACAGAGGCTTGCCCACTGGGTTGTCAACGCCATTTCATTGGCTTATCACACCCAGGCCGTGCCCCCTCCCCCCCTTGCGGGTCCAAGCTCACTCCACCAGGGGTGTTGCGTCCTCATGGGCACTTGCTAGGGGCACCTCCCTAGCAGACATCTGCAGAGCAGCAGGGTGGGCAACACCTAACACTTTCTCGAGGTTTTACAATCTCCGTGTTGAGTCAGTATCGTCCCGTGTTTTCTCAGGTCCGAGCCCGTAGAACTCGGTAACACGTTGACGTTCTGGCCGGGTGAATTGCTTGCGCCTAGCGCCCTTTCCCTCAGCCGAGGTAAAATAGTGCGCCTCCGTTCCCAGGAGACCCCATCTTCCGGTCGCTGGTTGACTCCTCCCTAGCCCTTTTGGGTCCGCAGTTCAGCGGAGGAACTCGCCGACCCAAGCCACTACGGGTACCCAAAAACTACCCTGTACTGGAATAGGTGCTCCACAGGTAAGGCCTCCTGCTCAGACTCCCCCTGTGTGTAATTCCGCGGTACTGTCCCCTCACGAGCGGACCCCCGTGTCCCCTTAGGCAGTTACAGCTGCCGCGGTTGCCATGCTGTATGCTTCCCCCCTCTACGAGGCTGGATCTACCACCGCACCAACTTTTCCACATAGGTCCTATTAGGCCATGTGATGTATTTGCCACTCTTTGCCTCCCCTGCCGGGTAGGTGTGGCCTCCGCAGGGTCTTCTCCCCCTGAAAGAAGGGCTAAGACCCACTTCTCATTGGCCTTTTTTCATAGATCAGAGGTGAATATCGGCGCTCAAGAGAGACCCCTAGTGTCGCTTCTCTGACACAATGTCTCGTTCCCTCCATCGGGGAACGGAGGTTACATACGTAACCTAGACGTTTATGCTTTTGATCTTTCATCCAAAATATTCACCAAAAATCTGTCCTCTAATAGACATCAAACAATTGCAAACACAACAAGTTATCAAAAAACAAATATACTGTATGTGTGGCACAATATTCAATATTTTGTGCAACCTCACTTTGCCAAGATAACATCTCTGAGACTTCTCCTATAATGCCTAATGAGGTTGGAGAACACATGGCAAGGGATCTGAGACCATTCCTCCATACAGTATCTTTCCAGATCCTTCAGATTCCAAGGTCCACATGGTGGACTCTCCTCTTCAGTTCACCCCACAGGTTTATGATGGGGTTCAGGTCAGGTGACTGTGATGGCCATGGCAGACCCTTGATTTTCTGGACAGTGAAACATTTTAATGTTGATTTTGATGTGTTTTGGATCATTGTCCTGCTGGAAGATCCAACCAAGGCCCATTGTAAGCTTTCTAGCAGAGGAAGTCAGGTTTTGATTTCTTGTTTTTTATTTGTTGGTATTTTTTAGAGGCAATAATGCCATGTATCTGAACAAGATGTCCAGGAACTCTGGCATAAAAACAGCCCCACAACATTAAAGCTCCACCACCATATTTAGCCGTGGGCATGGGGTACTTTCTCATATGGCTACCTCTCAGTTTGCTGTCAAAAAGCTCTATTTTGTTTCATATGAGAGCAGAGGCTTGTGGTAATGTAGGTAACATCTGATTGTAGTTTTGAAGACTTTCTGACCCCAAGACCCAACTAATTTCTGCAGATCTCCTGCTGTGATCCTTGGAACGATCCTGGGAATATACTTCAGATATATTTTACTCATATGAATTTCTAGAACTACCAAAAACTGTGGAAAATGTGTTTTTTATATAAAATTAAATGAATTATGAGATTTCCCTTCCCTTTCAATTCATTTACTTCAATTAAATGTTAGATTTCTGTAAATATTTTTAATGAAAGATCAAAAGGATAAATATTAAATACATATTTTTCACAGCCTTCTTTGCTCATATTTACTAAGGGTGCCAATATTTTTGGCCACAACTGTATGTAAAGGAGGTTACTCACAGTTAAAACAGCCATTGTACCCTCCATAAATGGTTATTTCGGGGAGGAGATGGGGGAGGTTCACATGTATGTACGAACAATCTTCCACAAGCTGGGATTTATAAAATGAACTTTGCGCAGGTTCTGCCATACGTTTGATTGAATAAATCTGAAAATGTTGTGCATACGCACACTTTTAGGATGAAATCTATGCAGAGTTTTTATGCATGAGGCCCCTGGGCTGGTTGGCTAATCAAAAGATTGTAGGTTCAAACCCTTGTTGCTTAACCCTAGATTGTTACTGGGGTCATTTCCTGTAATAAATGTTCTGTAATTTGCTTTAGATAATGCAGCTGCTAAATGATTACTGTATTATTTGTTAAAAAAATATTAGAGTGAACATTTTATTAATACTGCAGAATTTATGAACACCATGCATTGTCTATTTTAGAAGCTGCAGCGGTGAAAGGAGAAGGATCCATGAGTGTAAGGCAAGACATGTTAATAAAGCATGTTGATTTGATCAAACATGACATGTTCAACAAGGCAAAAATGAAAGTCCTTGAAAGGTTCAATAACTTAAAGGTATTGGTTTTATTAATTCATTCATACATTAAGCACATATTTATTTACACGATGACTCAACTCAAACATAATCTTTTATCTTTGTGAAGCTGTATATAATAAATACTCTTGAATTTGGACTGAACGGATCAATGAAACTGTCACAGTCACAAACAAAATCATTGTTGGGTAAGAGAGACTTTTTACCTATTTCAAGATTGTGTGATTTTTGCAATGCTATAGTATCAACATATAATTCTGAATTTCATGATGTCTGTTCATGAAAATTATGCAATATCTTGTATTATATTTTCTCTAGATGTCTCCAGAGAGACTGAACAGCTGGAGAGACTGTCAGATCAACTGTATGACTGAGATCATCAAGCAATGAACAGGGCAAGAGAAAAGATATGATTCACAAAAGGGAAATATTCTTAACACTTTATTTTACAGTGTCTGAGTTATACATATTACATGTTACTAAAAGTAAACTCAACATATTACTCAGAGGTTTGGGTTTTATTTTAAGTTTGAAAAACTGCAGATCATGATACACAAACTGTATACTGATTTATAGCATATTTAATATGATAACCTTTATAAAAGCAATGAATAGAAATGATATTTAAAAGCATATGGCAGTTTGCCAATATTCAAGAACCTATATTGGTGATTTATAGGTGGGAAATAGTAAAAGGGTTTTATTTTTTGTTGTTGTTATAATTTCTGAAAATGATTTGCAAAACAATCAAAGCAACAGATCTTTTTTAACACTGTTAATGAGTCTAGCATTTGTGATTGATATTTGACACTTATTCAATAAATTAATGAATGTATTCATAAAGTATCTATCCATGTTTAATGTTTAAGCTATGACAACAGGACAAAATAGTGAAGCCTTTTTTTATTTATGCAAATTATACATTTACAAATACATAAAATCTTAAGAGTAAACTTTTTTCTGCTATACATAAATCTTAATAATAAACAGCCTAATTAATACAATTGCCTTCACACTGGTGCAATCAAAGATGGATGTGTATTAATAAACAAATTATAGGCTAATGTAAGTCTCAAAGTTATAGATTTAAAGAGTTCACCCCCCTAATATTTAAACTATCCTCATATACACACCCTTGTGTTGATCTGAACATATATTTCTTTTTTCCTGTGGAATGCAAAAGGAGATATGAGGCCAACATTATCAGTCACCATTCACTTTCATTGCATCTTTTTTCCTTAAAAAGTGAACGGTGACAGAGATTATTTTTTTTTAAAAATTATATTTGTTTTATTATTATTAAAAAAAAATATATATAGAGAGATTTTTTTTTTTTAATTCCACAAGTTTTGTGTTCCTACTTGAACTATTTGGCATTTGAAGTAAAACCATAATGATAAAATGTATCATGATTTTACTACAGTAAGCATATTTTAAGCATATCTGTAGTGTAATAGTGTAATAATAAAGGACAATGAAAACTATGGTAACAAACTATGGTTTTTCTGTTTTACTACAAAAACGTCATGGTTTCTTTCGTAAACTCTGTTCCCTGATGGAGGGAACGAGACGTTGTGTCGATGTAGTGACACTAGAGGTCGCTCGAGAGCCCCGAACACCTCCTATTCTTTGAGAAAAGAAAAATGTGAATTGGTGAGTGGAATTTGCATGCCACTCCCCCGGACATACGGGTATACAAGGAGCTGAAATGCCCACTCCATTCAGGTTTTGTGCTGAGGAGCCGAGACAAGGTCCAGCCATTTCAGCGGCTAGTACAGTTTTGTGGCAAGAGGGACACAATGTGACATTCGATGTAGTGACACTAGTGGTCCCTATAGAAAAACGCCACAACAGCTGAACCTTGTTACGTGAACTGCTGATGCAGGTGCAAGCAAGCTGCTGTGTGCATAATAGCAGGTGCATTAGACTGCACGTAACCTCCCCCAATGCCTTGGAGGAGACTTCATGTAGTTCCCCACATCCCTGAGGGGGGGAAGCGACGTAACTAGGATGGGAGCAGGCCATGCCAGCCACAGCCTTTTCTCTCTATGTTTTCTCTCCACAGAGTATTAGATTTGGCTGGGGCCATCTAACGCTTTCATTCGCATTGGGGAAGGCGTTCTTTTTTCCCCCTATTCTTTCAGGGGGAAAAGACCCAGCGGAAACCATATCCTGCCCAAAAGGGGAGGTCAATATGTGGCAATACTACACATGGGCTCAGCAGCCACACATGGAAGAGGCGCGGTGGTAGATCCTGCCATGAAAGGGGGTTGGGGGTAGTCTAAAAATACAGCGACCGGGGGAAGAGAAAGCACCGTAATACTGAACATAAAAACCCATTGCGTACTGAATCGCGAAGCCGAGTCGGATGGTTCTGGCCAGCCACCGCGACGGGTTGGAAAGTGTTAGGCATGTGTCCAAGCTCCGGGCTCCGAGCACTAAGGGGCATCTGACGTACCTGGGGGTGGAGCCTTGCGGTGGGGGGGAGCAGGCGGCATCACATCGAGGCGCGTTGCTTCGGCCCGTGGCGACTGTGCTGAGGGGGAGCTCAAAGCACTTACTTTGCTCTGCGAAACCGTCATATGGCGGGTTAGTGACTGAGGAGGAGGGCCTCTTGGGCCATCCTTGAGACTCGTCACAACCGGCGGGTCGTAGGAGTGGCAGGGAGGCCACGTTCGCGGGGTCCTGGCTGCGATTACTCGGTGTCTGTGGACACCAATTACGTGACCCAAGGAGTGACGAAAACGCTCTCATTTTGACAATGTGAGTACCGCAGCCCGTGCAGCAAACAAAAGAGAAAAGGAAACAAAGGATTTACCTCCCAGCCCTCCAGCGGGGGATGGAATGGTCTGGATACCAGCTCCGTAGCGGACATCTTGCTCCCTGGGTCATCCATCTCAGGGGCGCTTAGGAGCCTTCCGGGTCCAAGTGCCGGCCCGAGAGAAGGGAGGCGTCAGTTTCCTGTGGGGGGGTTCTACGCTAGGGCCGAGAACAAGGCTCTGGTTGAGGCAGAGCTGCCTGGGCTTTCGCAGTGGCAGGGGGTTGCCCTCGTTCAGCAGACGGGGTGCGGGATCTTGAGCCGCGTCGGGGCAAGATGTGCGGGATGGCCTCCATCTGCTTCTTCACCGCCAAGAACTGCTGGGTAAAGTCCTCATCGGTGTCGCCTAAAAGTCAGATCTGGGAGATGGTCGCGTTGAGAAAGCGGGCTTTGTCGGCATCCCTCATCTTGACGAGATTCAGCCAAAGGTGGTGTGAATTCACTCCCCACGCTCATTGGCGAGGCTTGGGGATCAGAACTCCTGACCCGATATTTATATACACTATTCAATAAATATATTTGCTTGACAGGGAAGCTGTGCGCATTCTGCGCAAACAGGAATATATATTATTTAAAAAAAAAAAAAAAAAGCACCCCAGAAAAAAGGGCACTTTCTCTCCAGGAATAAAAAGGGCAGGTGCTCAAGCCCCTTTTGATGTCTATGTGTGCACGTGCCTGTGTATAGCACTTTTCACAACACACACGGTTTCAAAGCAGCATTATCATGCATTAACAGAAAATTAAACTGTTATCTCTAAAAAGTCTTAGTGATCATTGTTTAGTTTGTATTATATATGATTGTATTTAAAGTGAAATAAACTAAGAAGATCCTTTTCTCAGTTACATGGCCGTGGGAAGAGGTTTTAAGTTGGGGGTGCTGTAGTGGGAGGTGCATTTTTTTTGCGTCAGGTGGACACAGCGTGCTAAATCCACCACCGCGAGCGGCGGGCTCATGAGGGTCATTACCGCAGGTCTCTGAGGCAAAACTAGCAGGCCTACTAGGTGCTGCTGGTGAAGAGCTGGTCGCTGTCGGGATGCTTTCCTGTATTCTCTGGACTTCCGTTGTGCTCTTTTTAGAAGCTGGTGAACAAAAGAAATCCAAAATTCGTTTCTGTGCCATTATGATATCTAGATACCTTCACTGTTGCAACGGTTGCAACGTGACGTCAGTTGACATTGACAATGATGCTTTGCGTTATTTTAATTATTAATAATTGTTTAGTTTTGCTCAAAACTTCCTCAAAACGTCCTCATGCTTAAAACTTCTTAGGTTAATAACAACCAGGAGCATTTAAAATATTTTTTAATATGTTTATTTATTTATTTTTTGCATCTGTCAGAGAGTGCTGTAATGTCTGCATTTTCCAACGGGGGGTGCTGCAGCACATGCAGCACCCCTACTTCCCACGGCCCTGCTCAGTTATCAAATAAATCTAACAGCAGTTCTCTGAATGAAAACCGACCTGTAGCCTTTCATTTTTGTAATAATGAAGATCTTTGTGTGTCTGATATGCAAACATCCATCAAACTCAGTTAGGAACATTTACCTTTGGCCTACAGGGCAAACAGGTCTACAAATAATATCCATATGTATGAAGCTGATTTTATAATGGACATAACATTCAATGTAAAATAAAGTCAAATTAAATTCACTAAGGAGAAAATGTCTCTGCCTCACACACATTGTGTTCCATTTTACACTGGAAAATATTTCCAACAAGTCCACACACAAATGTAAATATTTATAGACTTATTGTTCAACTGACTTTCCATGTGATCTGAATGAAAAGGTATTCTAAAAAGGTAAATCTATTCATGAAATTGCATGACGCTTTAGAACACACATTTAAACAGGTTATGCTGGTAGAAGATAAACTCACACCTTTCCACATTCCATAACTCAAGGATTTTCATTGATGGTAACTGATGATCTAAAGCAGCTGCAGTTATCAAGTGGGAGTCCTGGACTGTGACCTGTTTGGTTAAACTGGATCTTATTAAAGTTAAAAATGAACACATTTGTCACAGAATACAAAAAGTGTGATTAATGGACAATGGTTTGCAGTTGGGGAATCTGATTGGAAAGCTTATGAATTGTACTAGTGCCTTCCAGTTTTATGAGCAATATGCATCAGACCCTGCAAAATTGTGAGACCCTCACAAATGAGATTGGAGAGCTGTAGAAAATTAGCCATTATATATATTTTTTCTGAAATCTGACCCCCCACCCCCAAAACAGGCCACGAAAAGCAATTTATGTCTGTATTACTGTCTATTTTATCCAAAGAACACTTTTTTTTTTTCCTCTTTACTGTCACCATTTTGCCATTGTAAAATAGACAGACAGACAGACAGACAGACAAACTTTTGGATAAACTTTTAGTTTTCTCTATTTGTTTGTAGATTTATTAAGAATGGAAAGTGATTAAAAATACATAGGCAAAAAGGGGATTGAGAATAAAAGGATGAAATATATTTAATTATTTGGCATGTTAGGCCAGCAGAGGCTTTTCTGGCCCAGAGAATTCGCCACTGTTGAAATGTATCACAGTTCAATTCAGCACATCAAATACAATATGAATAAAAAAAAAATATATTTTCAATAAATAATTGTATCATATGTATTTTCTTCACCACTATATTGACATTTTAAAAAGGAAAATCGTAAAACTTTTTTCGCTGGGTCTCAGGAACTTGACATCTTAACAGCTTGTAAAGTAAAATAATGATTAAAACTTTATAATGACAGGGCCGCCTGCAAATATGACAATACATAAAAATAGTAGTTCACACTTTAAATATATCTTATAAAATGATTTTATCAACATTTTCAAAACTCTGTTGTTGCTGTGGGCAGGATTGTAATATAATGGTGATTGAGAGCTCAAAAGCCTGTTGTATCATATTTGATATATGGATTTCAAAAGGGGGTTTTCAGCTAAATTATAATCAACATTTTAACCAAACACAAGTTGCTTCCAGTATATTTAGAAAATACTCATTTTAAAATATCATTAACAATAGAATTATTACTGTCACTTTTACTTTCTTAACATAAGCTGTCATTTATCCCAACATGAATCACTTTTCGCGCAAGTCCACCACCATTTTAAATAGATAAATATAAACACAGAATCCACTAGATGGTGCTATAAACATGTGAAACATACATATATTGGTTGTTTGGCTCATCACCTTGAACAGAGAGTGAATCAGGAGCCGTTAAACATTGTGTATCATATTTGATACAAACGGCTTTATAGGGTTGGAAAGGAAATCTTCATTTGAGGGGCACCTACAGTATATTGTACAAACAGTTGGTTGAAAAGATTGTCATGGTCAAGTTAATTTTCTACATAGAAAATTAGTAAACTTTTTTAATTTACAGGTTTACAGTATGCCATTTACAGAGAATTTAGCAAACAATTCAGAAAGAAGTGAAAGGAGGAAATTTTTTTTTGTCTATGATGAGATTTGTGCTACTATAGTAAACAGTCCATTTTGCATACTCCACTCCCACTGTTGTTATAAAAGCTTGTTAGTTGCATTCATACAGGCACTGCAGATTGTGGGAGCTTGTCATGCCAGTGCACAGTAAGTACTTATGATAAAATGTTTTGTTGTGTGCTTTATCGATTAGGGCTCAAATAAGTTTTTACTTGTAACATAGATTTTACAGTTATTTACATTAATTAAATAATTATATATATATATATATATATATATATATATATATATATATATATATAATTAGAGCACTTGGTAATATAACTTTTCTTATTTCCTTTTTTTGTACATTTTGTTGCCCTACTTAAGACTCTCCTAATGTCTTGTTAACAACCAATATAATCAATGAATACACAGACTGGAGACACAACTGGTCAAAATAATTTTCTGTTCCATTCCTCATTCAGGAATATGAACATCAACAGTTTCTGAGACAATAGCTATAATGTTTAGATAGCAGCGCAAACAAGGCAACCTCTCATTTCACTCCCACAAAACCAAACTAATTTGAAAGCCTTTTAGATAACTTACAAAGTCATATTTTCCTGAGCTGAAATAGTTAAACGTTTGTGCTATGTTTTTAAATACATTACAGTAATAATAACCAAGATTCTACTGCTAGCATTTTGAGATTTAACTGATTTAACTGCTGTACTGTATTAATGAACTAATACAAAAACATTTTGACTTATGAAATACATGATACTGATTTGAGAGTTAATGATTCATGAAACTAAATATATATTTAATCAATCATTATCATAAACGTTTAGTTCATAACTCAATTTTCCTTTATTTATGATATAACACAAGGTGTTTCGGTAGTGACTTCACTGTTTCAGTAGTGAAATTTAGTTTAAAAGTTTGTGTCATATTCCCTGAAATATTTAGCAAAATCTTAAAAAAAAAACATTATTTTGTTGAAAATATTACAAACACAAACTTTTATGATAACTAAAATGTACTATTTAATTATTAAAGACATAACAACTGTTTCTATCATCTGTATTTGGAAGGACAAACAAATAGATACAACATCTCAAAGAACCATCATGGCCACAGGATGAGTACATTTACATTTATGCATTTGGCAGACGCTTTTATCCAAAGTTACTTACAGTGCACTTATTACAGGGACAATCCCCTGGAGCAACCTGGAGTTAAGTGCCTTGCTCAAGGGCCCAACAGTGGCATCTTGGTGGTGCTGGGGCTTAAACTCCCGACCTTCTGGTCAGTAACCCTGAGCCTCAACCACTGAGCCACCACTGCCCCTGAGTAGACAGAGCCCATAATTTTAATGTATATGTGTTCCGATGTCTGAAATCAGAGTATAACTTTAAGAATGTCACACATGTTCTCTGCAATTTAAAAAACAGTGAGCTTTAATCTAAAATCATGTACAACTGTTCAAAGTTTATGCTTGTTTCACTAAAATTAATAGTTGTAAATAAAATTGTATTATCATGTAATTATCAAAACTTTATCATACTGTATGTATATGTATATGTATATGTTTCGGTAGTGATAATCTCAATTATCTGAAAAAACTAAATTTTCATCTTAAATTTTATGTATGTGCAACTGTTCAATGCTTGTAATTATTTCCTTAAAATGAGACGTTGAAGATAACATTTTGTCACTGCTTAAAATAATCATGTCACTACAGAAACATTATTATACAGTATGTTTCGTAATGCCAATTTTAGCTAATTTTAATTTTGGCTAATTTTATCTTATGATTATTAGGAAATAATAGTATGTTTTTAACAGCTGTAATTACATCAAACAGAATATTTAAATTAAAACCCCAAAAAGTTTATTTAATTGCAGAGAATATGTGTTTAGGTAGTGACAATTCTTAATATTACACACTGATTTGTCAGATTTTAGAGCACATTTACTTCAAAGTGATGGGATCAAACTACTCACCATCCAGCCATGTTGGGGAGAGATGCAATCTCACTTCCTGGTAAAAATGCAGGGGTGTGGCTAAAATCAGGCTCACCCAATAGACTAAAACATTTTGTGTTTCAGTAGTGACATAACAATGAGAGACAGCATTTTTAAATCAAATTTAAATATTTAAAAATGAAGCCATCAAGAGAATCAAAATAATTTCCTTTAACTTTAAAATAAATTAAAAAGGTCTTTAAAAAAACAGCATTGAAAAATATTATTTTTTATATTATTTTGATATGTTGAAATTTAAGGGTGAGGGTTTGGGACAGCCACCTCCTAATAGAACGTAATGAATGAATTATGATTAGGTATATATTTAGCATATTATTATCTTAAATAATGGCTTGGGTTTTAATAGATCATAATATAATCTTATGACATATCTTATATCGGAATTCATAAATATATTTGTTAAAAGTTCTTTTTATTGTGGGACCGCAGATTGCACCAATTCGGTAGAATGGCCCATATAAGGTGCTTTAAAAGATATGTTATAAAGTATAGTATGTAATTTAGAGGCATATATTGAAGTAACAGGCCTACTCTTAAAGGTATAGTTCATGCACAAATAAAAATTCTGTTATTATTTACTCACCATCAGGTTGTTCCAAACCCTTCTGCATTTCTTTCTTCAATGGAGCATCAAGGAGATGAATGTTATAGAATGACAGCTTCAGTTGCCGTTCACTTTTATTGTATGCATAAAAGAACGATATGAGGTTGAGTAAATTATTTACTTTTAGGGGAGCTAAACCTTTAGTGCCTACCCATCATTAGCGGCTCATGATCATGATCAAATCAAATTAAATCACTTTATTGTCACACGACCATGTACACAAGTGCAACAGTGTACATGGTCGTGTGAAATATAGCAGTCATGACAGTGACGAGACATATACCAGTTACAATAAACAACATACTTACAAAACACAATAATTATATACAATGTACAGTAAACAATACACACAATATAGAATACACATACAATACAAATAAAAAATAAAGAGTATATAAAAATATATATATACAGTAGATGTATTGTGGAGAATATAATTATGACAGTCCAGTGTGTGATATAAGATTAATACAAATTAATAAAAAAGTGCAGTGCTGATATATGTACCATGAGCGATGAAGAGTTCAAAAGTCTGATTGCTTGGGGGAAGAAGCTGTAATGTAGTCGGCTGGTGCGGGTCCTGATGCTGCAATACCGTTTGCCTGATGGTAGCAGTGAGAGAAGCCCATGACTCGGGTGGGCACACAGCCTGGTATAGATGTCCTGGAGGGAGGGAAGATCACCTCCGATGATGTGTCTGGCAGTTCGCACCACCCTTTGCAGAGCTTTGCGGTTCCCTTCTTTGACGGCGGACTTCCCTCGACCTTTCCGCATTTTTGGCAGTGGCAGGGCACTCCTCCACCCCTGGCAGTGGCTCTATTGCTCCAGTTGGTCGGGGAGTCCAGTCCCTCCTCTCCTCGCGTACGGCGGCCGTTCCCTCCATCTAGGCGGTTGGGGTACTCCATCCCCCGGTGGATGGCAGTGGCACTCCCCTGGGTGGACGGCAGTGTCGAGGACTCTACGACAGGCATTCCTCCTTCTTCCTGGGTTTTGGCACCAGTGTAAAGAGATTGTGGGAAAAGAGAAGGCGTGAACCAGCTTGATAGTATAAATGATCATTTATTAATAAACTGAACTAAATAGACACAAACACACACAGGTGTCGGACAACTGTCCGTAACTCTCTCTCGATTGATCCCGCGCTGGCGTGGTCCTTTTATGCCACTCTCCACAATCTCACTACAATTAGAGACAGGTGTTAGTAATAATTTGGTTCAGGTGTATGCACCCTTACCGCTCTCTCTCTCTCTCTCCCGACAGATGCTCGACCACACCCCCGCTGCCACAGTTTGGCACTACGTTATGGGCAGATTCATTTCTACACCAATGTTTCTCAGTGACTAGGTTTACATGGACACCAGAAAAAATGGACGTAGAAAATACAGGTTTGCGCTGTCTTTCATTCAGCAAATTTCTAAAAGTGTAAATGCTAAAGGTATTTTTAGTTTTAATAGATTGGGAGCCTTAAAATATATATCTTATATATTTATTTTTGTCTTACGCTAATCATTCTGTCCCCCTCTCTTTTTAAATGATTGCTACGCCCCTGCCAGAAAGCATGTTATTGCGAGCAAACTGCGTTCCTGTTTACATGCACTTTATAATCGGCATATACTCTTTACTCCTGTATACATTCAGATTGATCAGTAAGCAGATATTTCCACAGCAATATAATTTTCTTGCAATGCTCGTGTAAAGGAAGGAAATCTGCATTCTCGTTTACATGACGTTTCAGAATGCTGGAATAAACCATTTTCTTAAGAGCATGTAAGCGTGGTCCATGAGGCTTCATTGCAGTACCATATTTAACCACAGATTACATGTGGAAAAGGGAGGGACATTTGTCCAAAACAGCGAGTTTAGTTATTTAGTCTAAGAGAGACTAACTTCAGAATTCTCAGGTTAGATATGCCTGCCAAATGTTTGGAAAAACATTACAAATTATGGTGTCATGAATAATTAATTTTGTTTATTATACACCTTCACATAAAGTGGCTCAACACACACACACACGCACGCACGCACGCACGCACGCACGCACTCACGCACGCACACACACGTAGTGTTTCCATGTTTTATGGGGACTTTCCATAGACATAATGGTTTTTATACTGTACAAACTTTATATTCTATCCCCTAAACCTAACCCTACCCCTAAACCTAACCCTCATAGAAAACTTTCTGCATTTTTAGATTTTCAAAAAACATAATTTAGTATGATTTATAAGCTGTTTTCCTCATGGGGACCGACAAAATGTCCCCACAAGGTCAAATATTTCGGGTTTTACTATCCTTATGGGGACATTTGGTCCCCACAAAGTGATAAATACACACTCACACACACACATTGTTTACTGTTCCTATGTCCCTGGTCAGGGTTATTTAATAATGCATGATTTACATGATTTTAATATTAAATAATCTTCCCTCTTAATAATCTAGATTCCATGGAAGTGGAGCGTAGTTCTAGCGGGAAGACCAGCAGGTGTACATCACATCATTAGCTGGGTAACTCCTAGCCATCGCACGTAAGCCAATGCTAAGTCCGCTCACAATCTATCACATTGCTGTTTCAGTGTGCTAACACAGGCAACCTCCACCACCCCACCACCACCACTAGTTGAGCTCCGTCCCACACGGGGGTAGGCTCCTCGCCCCTGCCTCCTATCTCCGGCAGGATATGACGGTTCTGGGCACAACTCCCTCGGACCACCGGACGGGGCCTACGCCAAAGAGAGAGACATTACTTTCTGTTTTACATTTATCAAATAAATGGCATCTTAAACTTCACTTAAGCCTGCGTGTCTTCCCGATAGAAATTTAATTCCTGGATTACTGTCACATGGGTCACCATCATCATGAGTTCTGAAAGGGAGCTGCGTTTTATGTCTTGGAATTCACATGGGCTACGCTGTAAGATAAATGTCAAAAAGAGGAATATAGAGAAACGTAATTGTCATGTTGTTTTTCTTCAAGAAACATATGCAGTTCATTCCAAGGTTTTAGAGATACTGGATGATTGGAAAACATTCTACGCCACAGCACCAACATCATGCAAAAGAGGAGTGGCTATTTTGATCAGAAAAAGTGTTTTTGAAGAATCAGGTTGCACAGAAAACATTGATTCTTCTGGCTGCTACATTGTGGTTAAATGTACATTGAAAGGACAACTATTCACACTTGTGAGTGTATACAATACCCAAGAGGATACAAACCCCTTAATGAGACTCATTAATGTACTTGAGAATTGTGCAGAGGGCATCTTGCTTATTGGAGGCGACTTTAATGTTCCCCTGAATCCATATCTAGACAGAAATTCTACTACTAAAAACAAAACCCACTCATGTTTGCAACCAGTTGTGGAGAGATTTATGACATCTTTTCATCTTGTAGATGTGTGGAGAAGATTTCACCCAATAGACTGGCAACACTCTTATCAACAAAACAATGTGATGTCAAGATTGGACTATCTTTTTGTTCCAGAGGAGTCAATGCAATATATTAAAACATGTGAGATTTCTAAGGAAAAATTCCCCTCTGACCATTACCCAATTTGTTTTAATATTCAAATATCCAAAGAAGAGAATAAGAAACCAGAATTTTGTCAGAATATCAGTGAAGAGGAGAACACAATGAAGATCTCTGCCTTCAAGGAAATTGTTTTGGATAAACGGTTGAACTGCAAACAGAAATATTGGAAACAGGAACTTGATTTTATCATAAATCCCCACAAACCTCCAATTATTTGTGCATTAGAGATTGCAAGAGTAGTTCAGTCTTTTGCAGTTAACCAAATCAATGCTGAACGTCCAGATGGTATACCACTTTCATTCTATAAGAGTAACCTTCATGATCTGATGTCACATTTATGTGCTTTTTATCACAATGTCTTTGAGCGATCCATGATCCCAGAGTCTTTCAATGAGGCTTTGAAAGTATCTGAGACACATTACATATTTAATGTTGACTATCTGATTTTAACAACCGTCATGGCCAGGTGGCTCAATGACCATTTAGAGTCCCATTCAGCAGACTACAAAAATGATTATCACAAAAGTGTTTTGTTTGCCTTCAAAAGGCAACCAGCAAGAGTCAGATGGACTGTCTTAGAGAGTTTTTTGAAAAAAGAAAAAGACACAGACCAGACAGATCCACCATTACTGGATACATTTAAGATTGACATTCTTGACAAGATCCTGAGAAAAAGTCCAAATGGTAAATTCAGATTACTGTGCTGGGGTTGCCCTCTGACTCTACCGTTGATGACATTCTATCTTAAACATGTTGCTAATGAAATGGTTGACAATGTAAAAGACCAAACACCAAATATTTTATATATTTCTAGAGAGAATGTCATTGCTGGATTCTCTGCTGATTTGGAGAGAGATGCATTGAAGAACTTGGGAGACAAATACAAAAATGTGGACTGTATACCTTTACATGAAATTAAGAAGGAAAAACAGTCATGAAAGTTCAGGATGTGAATAGCCACAATCTCTGGTATACATCAGGTTTTCTAAGCAACTTAGTTCAGTTTAGAAACTATTAGTTTTAAATATGTTGCTGCCATATTTGCATATTACATTTGTAAAATTCACCTGATTGCAAGTGGATTGTAATGGTTGAATGTATATAGTTTTACTTTGCATTTGCAGAGCAATGCTTGCTTGCTAGCCACATTTGGCTGAAGTTAAATGCAAATGATTTTTGGATTTACAAAAATTTACTAGAATAATTTGATTAAGAATGTTTTCGATACTACTGTAGCATCATCATATTTTAGTTAGCAATCTTTTTAGTAAAATAAAACTTATCAAAATCTTTTTTTATGCATTTGATGTTGGATTGCATCTTGTTGTATGGAAATGACTACATATGTTTAATAATTATACTGTAAATTGTTCATTAAAAGGTTGTAAAAGACTTACATGTTTAAAGGGAAGTCAAAGAGATATAATGCAATACACTAAACCAATTTGACTATTTGTTCTATAGAATAAAACAATATTTACTCTTTTTTTAAATTATTATTATTATTATTAAATCACTGACTATTTAGAGTGTAGTTTAATGGGCTGGGCAACAGATTCAATAGAAATTATAAATAAGAACTCATTAGTACATTGCAGGTACGTTAAATATTTTGAATAGTTCACACATGATTCTGATGATGATGACATTTAGATAGGAAACAATAGAGTAAAATCATACTTTGATATCAGAATAGATGTGTTCGGTTTTATTTATCAGTCATTCAGTGGTGACAGAAAAGAAAAACTCTCTTATTATCTTATTAAGTAGAACTGTTCAGGGCCTCATTTCCCAAATACATCGTAAGCCTAAGAAGATCGTATAATTCATTTTAGGATTCATCTTATTTTTGCGGCCCTTTTCCCAAAAACATCGTAACTTTAGTACTTGAAAATGCTCGTAGATTAACGAGTGCTCTGGAGTAATCGTACAGCACTAAGAACATCGTTAGGACACGAACTTATGCAGACACCTGCAGGACAAACGCGAAATTACAACTAATACAATATAAATACCTATAACTACACTTTATGCTCAATTAATATCAGTGTACATACGTACATATGTTACCGTTATCACTTTTGGGTGAAAAGAGCAGTCCTCTCTTTTATTGGTCTCTAAAGCACAGATTCTAGCGTCTACTTATTTTGTGCTCCGCAATAACATGGTGAACCTCGTTATATTCAATTAATGTTTGCTGTCATTAGCAGGACCATACACAGGGCCTCCGCTGTCTTCACTGATCTTAGGAGATGTAATCTCGACCCACAGAGAAATGATGAAAACGAAATACTAAAATGCACATCTGATGAACGAAGCAGTGGTTGTGGAAAAAGAAATATATTGTTTTGAATTTAACGATTGCGAACCAAAATGCAATTATGTGGTGAATTAAGTTGTACATTTAAGAAAATATTTGTAAATATATCCAGTGAGGTAATTTACAAATGTTACGCTCAAATATAATGACGTTGCAATGACGAGCAGCACTATACGATTGCATTTCAGCACTTGACGTTTAAGGACAGCGTCTCTCTTAAGTAGCACTTAAAGCGCATACTCGCATGTTCATGTTAAGTGCAGTTTTGGGAAACGCACATAAAAAATAACAAATGTTTGTAAAAACGCTCTTAAAAAAATGCTCGTAAAAAACGCTCTTAACCGCAAAGATCAGTCGTTATCGGGAAACGCCAACCAGGTCTACAGCAAAACTGTGATTTGATTCCTGTAAGTTAGGGGTCGCTGTTCTAAGGTTAAATGGGGTTTCTTTAAATTATCTCACTTTATTTTGAAATTGTCTTATTGTCACAGGTCAACTGTTTCCTTCTTCTGTTTCCCCTGTCCTGATTATTTTTAAATGCCTCTTTTTAGTCTGATTTGTCCATATATCCTGTTTGTTTCTTCATTTTTATCAGATGTTGTTCATGTACAGTTGATTGTGTTATGGTGAAAGATGTGTCTTCTTAGTTGAAACAGAGTATTGTACTCAGTTGTATTTGTTTTTGATTATTTCATGTTTTACTTTGAAAGAAACTATCAAATAAACTGATTTCTGTATTACTATATTGAATGTTTATTAAAAACGGCCAGAAATTATTAAACAGTTATCAGTAGTTGGACATTTAGAATTATTTCAAACTTTGATTGTTTGGAATGGAAATTTAAATGAAAAGGAGTTCAGATTTACATGAAAATGTATCTACACTAAGGAGAACTTAAACCTCAAAGTATATCTATAAACTGCTTAATCTGGGTTCATTAAAATTTTCTTTAATAGAAAGTGACATTTGCATATCTATCACATGTATCAAACTTCCATCAAGCTCAACAGACTTCATTCATCATATTTTCTACAACCCCAATTCCAAAAAAGTTGGGACAGTATGAAAAATTCTAATAAAGACAAAAATTAGTGATTTGTAAATTATAAACACCCTTTGCTGTATTGAAAGCTCTACCACTAAACATTGCATCATTTTTACCGTGTGAAATGTATTAGTTTTATAAAAAAAAATATTTTAATGTTTCAACTCGACAGTCGAGTTTTTACCACTGTGAAACCTCACCATTTCTAATAACACTTATTAAGCATTTTGGCATTGAAGATACAAGTTTGTTAAGTTTAGAAAGTGGAATTTTCCCCCATTCGTCCATTATGTAGGTATTTAGCTGCATAATTGTACGGGGTCTTCGTTGCAAGATGATGTGCTTCATACTGCACCACACATTATCAATTGGAGACAGGTCAGGACTGCATGCAGGCCAATCTAGCACCAACACTCTTTGCTTACACAGCCATGACGTTGTAATCCGGGCAGTATGTGGTTTGAAGTTGTCCTCAGGGACGTCCCTAGAAAAGACGGTGCTGGATGGCAGAATATGCTGCTCCAAAATGTATACATATCTGTCTGCATTCATGGTGTTCTCGCAGATGTGCGAGTTACACATGCCATGGGCACAGACACACCCCTGGCCCATACCAGGCTTTTGGACCTGACACTAATAACAGCTTGGATGGTCCTTTTCCTCATTGGCACAGAGTACACAACGTCTGTGTTTTTCAAAAACATTTTTAAATGTGGACACAGTTCCACTGTTCTACTTTCCGTCTAAGATGAGACTGAACCCAGAGAAGTCGGGAGTGCTTCTGGACAGTGTTGATGTAGGGCTTCTGCTTTGCATAGTAAAGTCTTAACTTGCATCTGTGGATGAAGCTGCAGTGATGTTGACTAACAAAGGTTTAATAAAGTTATCCCAAACCCATGTTCATGATATCCATTATAGATGAATGATGTTTTTTAAGACAGTGATGTCTGAGGGATCAGAAATCATGCACATTCAGAAGTGGTTTTTGTCTTGCCCTTTACGCAGAGAGATTTGACCAGATTCCTTGAGCGTTTTAACTATATTGTGCACTGTAGAGAGTGAAATGCCCAAAATCCTTCTTATTTGTCTTTGGGGAACATTGTTCTCAAAGGGCTGGATTATTTGCTGAAGCATTTGTTGACAGATTGACAAATCTTGAACGATCCTTGCTCTTGAAGGACTAGGCTGTTTTTGCAGCATCCTTATACAGTATATAGTACTATGACACGATTGCGTCACCTGTTTAACATCTCTTGTTTCACATCGCCTTGTTATTTCAACTCGTCAAATTGTTATTAGTCTTAAACTACGCCTGTCTTAACTTTTTTGGAGAATGTTGCAATCATCTGATTTGAAATGACAGTATATAAAAAAAAACCAATGAAATTCAAAAGGTAAAACATCATATAATGTGTAGTTGTAGTACCTTCAATATAGCAAAGGGTGAGTATAATTTACAAATCACTCTTTTCTGTTTTTATTAGCATTTTTCATACTGTCCCAACTTTTTTGGAATTGGGGTTGTACTTAGGTAGTGTGAATACTTTATTTTAGCATTGGGCACAAATCCCATCCCATCTTTGTTGTAAGAACTATTAGATATGTTAGATGTTATGTAACACTTAAGAATAGCAACTGTTTCATCCTTAATAGGTAAGTATGCAGGAATTAATTAGTAGGCCTACTACATCAACAAAGTAACTACTACTAACTAACGTGGAATGTACAAACTAATGTATGTAATAGTGATCTAATGACTGCGGTAGTTCAATGTTGACTAATCAATAATTACTAAATTTGATTTGTCTAATTGAGAACTCTTTACTAATTATGGCTAATTTAAATACATTTTAGGCCCTCAGAATGCAAGTGAATGGTTGCCAAAAATGTGAAGCTCCAAAAGCAAATAATAAAAATGTGCATGACATGAACATTTAAAAGTCTTGCAATGTCATAATAACGATGTGGACATTTAGCTTTAAAGGGGTCATGTCACACATTTTTAATATTTCAATATGTTCCTTGAAGTTCACTTATGATATTAGTCATCAACATAGGCTTAATGTCAAACTATTTGATGTTACGATATACTATAGTGCATCGTCGGGTCTGCTGATCATACCCACTTGGCATTTTTTGAAACTGTTGAAACAGGGAATGTCAAGACCCTTTAAGACTTGACGGTAAATGGTCACTGTTATGATTGGCTCTCTGCTCTTGACTGATCAGCTCTCTAATTGGCATCTCACTGCTCATCTTTGTTATGGAGACGGTCAGATGCAAATGTCAACCACAGTGTGACATCACATCGTGGAGGAAGTAGAGAACGAGCCATTTTGGCAGCTTGGTTTCAAAAAATGCTCTTTGTGCAGTGAGGAGGTATTAAGTTCTGAAACTTACTTATGTTTTTATGTACAATGATCTCTTATATGTCAAAAGATAAAGAAAAATTTGATTCCTTATGTCATGACCCCTTTAAATAAATCAACCTGTTTCAAAAAAATCATTCAAGTTCATTGTTAAAGCTGCATTAAATAACTTTGTGCTCTCTAGCTCAAAGTTATTTAATAGACATTTGTGGTTGAAAGTTTAAAATACAAGCAATTTGCGGAAGAACAGATTACATCAGTCCTGTTTCAGCACTGCTCTTCTGGCAGATACATCTCATTGTTTGAACTTACCTGGACATCGCCTGTGAGTGATCATGACTGGGAGATTTTCAGAGCCGCATTCATGAATGCTGAATCCTGATTGCCCAGTGCAGGAATATTGTAGGGAAAGGAAATACCACAAATAATGTATGAGTGATATGAACCTTACTTGGCACATCTGCAGGAAAACATTGAGTTCGGTGTGCACTGACTAGTCTTGTAAAAGTTAACAATTAACTATGTTTTTTTGCAACAAGAATGACAGAAAATGACAGAATTTACCCTAATTGTTAGCCTGTGTTAATCATGGTGACAAGGTATAGGCCTACATCACTGAAAGCCAATTTATTGTACGTGAAGCTTTACTCGCACTGTTATGTATAATGGAATACCTGCACAGATCTGATGCTGCAAACACATCTGCATCATGACACTTCCATGAGTGTCAACACAAATGTCAAGTATCATGCACCTGTCATCTACAAGTGCACAAAGAACATATGAATGGCCACTCTTTGGGATTAATTTAGTGTGGTAGCTATCCATTTATTTATTAAAGTTCCTTTTCCACACCATTCAAAATAATAGACAGCAGTCATGGAATTAGCCCACAATACAAAAAACAACAACAACAACAACAAAAAACATATAATTTCCTTGCACAAAGATGTTTTAAATGTAAAAAAGAATACACAATACTAGGAGAAAAGCTTCAGAGTGCTTTTTTGAAAATTAACATTCCAATTCTATCAAATTATTTAGTGCAGGTAAAATTCTAGACTTTTTTCAAGACAATAAACTATCAGAACTATTTGCCCAATCCTGAGTCAGATATTGGGACATCTGGGAGTACACAATTAGTGATATACACACATTTCTTTATGGAAACTGCTTAAATGCATGACGTCATCATGCACACAATTTTTATCGATAACAAAGCGAAAAATGGATGGAAACAAGGTTTATGTCATTAAAAGGCTATTAATCAAACAACAACAACAACAACAAGAAAATGAGAAAAAAAACACTGCTTTTTGCTCAATAAATTTAGTAGCTTTAAGTATTAATATAATATAATAAAACAATGGCATTATTAATACAATAATTTTTTTAATAATACAAACCCCTGATGTAGAGATTGTGTTCATTTAAATTATAAATGACCAAGGAAAAATGACCAATTACAAAAGGTGAAATAAACAATTTATAATTATGCTCAGCCTTAATGAATGGTACACAAATATTTTGCATTGATGTCAACTGATGATCTGGACTTAAACTATTTAAAGCAGCTGCAGATTGTGACCTGTTTAGTTAAACGGGTTCTTAAATTTCAAAATCAACACCTTTGTCACGCATGGCAAGACAAAACGTCTAGGTTACGTATGTAACCTCCATTCCCCGATGGAGGGAATGAGACATTTTGTCAGAGAAGCGACACTAGGGGTCTCTCTCTTGAGCGCCGAAATATGCCTCTGACTTATGAAAAAAGGCCAACGTCTCGTTCCCTTCATCGGGGAATACGTAACCTAGACGTTCCCCTTCTGTCGCTCTCTCGACATTGTGTCGGAGAAGCGACACTAGGGGTCCCACTTAAATCATGCCATGAGCTGGGCCGTGTACGTGAACTGCTGATACAGAAGCGGGCAGGTATTCTTACATGCAAACGCGACCAGCTGTATCAGCCGTACCCTTCCCCAATGCCCCATTAAAGTCATCAGAATCCTTCTGGTTACCCTAGTGAGGGGAACAAGGTGATGCTTGCCAACCTGGGAACGGGCCAAGCCAGGCTGGGCCTCTTTTCTCTCTATGTTTCTCCCATAGAGCAATCATGGCCGGGGCCCTTACATGCATTAAGGGAAGGGGGTCTTACCCAGTTTTCTATTCTTTCAGGGGGAGAAGACCCTGCGGAGACCACACCTACCCTGCAGAGGAGGTAAATGTGGCGAATACATCACATGGCCGCTAAGGTCCTATGTGGGAAAGTTGACGCGGTGGTAGATCCAGCCTCGTAGAGGGGGGAGTTGCTACAGCACGGCGACCGAGGCAGCTGGAACTGCCTAAGGGAGACACGGGAGTCCACTCGTGAGGGGACAGTACCGCGGAGATACACACAGGGGGAGTCCGCGTAGGAGGCCTTAAACCTGTGGAGCACCTATTCAAGTACAGGGTAGATTAAGTACCCGAAGTGGATTGGGTCGGCGAGTTCCTCCGCTGAACTGCGGACCCATGAGGGCTAGGGAGGAATCAACCAAGGATACGAGAGGTGGGAGCTCCTGGGAAAAAAGGCGCACTATTTTACCTCGGCTGAGGGAAAGGGCGCTAGGCGCAAGTGATTCACCCGGCCAGTTCATCAGCGTGTTACCGAATTCTACGGGCTCGGACCTGAGAGAACACGAGACGATACCGACTCAACCCGGAGATTGTAAAATCTCGCAAAGGTATTAGGTGTTGCCCACCCTGCTGCTCTACAGATGTCTGCTAGGGAGGTGCCCCTAGCCAGTGCCCATGAGGATGCAACACTCCTGGTTGAGTGCGCTCAAACCCGCAAGGGGGGGGGTGGCACGGCCTGGGTGTGTTAAGCCAATGAAATGCCGTCGACAACCCAGTGGGCGAGCGTCTGTTTGGAGACAGCATTCCCTTTCTGCTGTCCCCCGAACTCCAGGCAAGTGTCGCTGACAGAGAACGCTTGCAGGTCCCCGACCCTCTTGATGGAGGCGAGCGTGATCAGCAGGGTCGTTTTGAGAGAGAGGGCCCTGAGTCCAGCTGAGTCTAGCGGCTCGAAGGAGGGTCTCTGGAGGCCCGTGAGGACCACTGAGAGATCCCAGGAGGGGAACAGGCTTGGCCGGGAGGGATTTAGCCTCCGGGTGCCTCTTAGGAACCTGATAATTAAGTCCTGCTTATCCAGAGACTTGGCGTCTAGTGTATCGTGGTGAGCCACGATGGCGGCGACATACACCTTGAGGGTGGAAGGGGACAGCCTCCCCTCCAGCCTCTCCTGCAGGAACAAAAGCACTGACCTAACTGCACACCTCTGTGGGTCTTCAGCTCGGTAAGAACACCAACTTGCGAAAAGGCGCTACTTTAGAGCGCCAGGGAGGGGCTGTCGCGAGAAGCGTGAGATCCGAGAACCAAGTCCGAGTGGGCCAATAGGGGGCCACTAAGGTGACTTGCTCCTCGTCCTCCCTGACCTTGCACAGCACCTGTGCAAGAAGGCTCAATGGGGGGAATGCGTACTTGTGCAGCCCCATGGGCCAGCTGTGTGCCCCGATGGGAGCCTCTGTTTGGGCAAACCAGAGCGGGCAGTGGGAGGTTTCTTGGGAGGCAAACATGTCTACCTGGGCCTTGCCGAACTGTTCCCAAATCAGCTGGACCGACTGGGGGTGAAGCCTCCACTCTCCACTGGGCAAGCGTTGTCGTGACAGCGCGTCCGCTATCACATTGAGGTTGCCGGGGATGTGAGTGGCACGCAGGCAAAATTCTAGACTTTTTTCAAGACAATAAACTATCAGAACTATTTGCCCAATCCTGAGTCAGATATTGGGACATCTGGGAGGCGAATGGTACACAATTAGTGATATACACACATTTCTTTATGGAAACTGCTTAAGTGCATGACGTCATCATGCACACAATTTTTATCGATAACAAAGCGAAAAATGGATGGAAACAAGGTTTATGTCATTAAAAGGCTATTAATCAAACAACAACAACAACAACAAGAAAACAACAAAAAAAAGACACTGCTTTTTGCTCAATACATTTAGTAGCTTTAAGTATTAATATAATATAATAAAACAATGGCATTATTAATAAAAACATTTTTTTAATAATACAAACCCCTGATGTAGAGATTGTGTTCATTTAAATTATACATGACCAAGGAAATAGAAAAGATGAAATAAACAATTTATAATTATGCTCAGCCTTAATCAAGTTTTTCTAATGCCTGACAGTCACAAATACACTTCAGAAAATTGTGCATCATGCATCTGAATGAGTATCTTTGAACATTTCCAAGAAGTCCGCATACAAAGGTAAATATGTATAGACCTATTGTTCAACTGACTTTTCATGTGATCTAAATGAATGGTACACAAAGATTTTCCCTCTATTCATGAAATTGTATGACGCTTTAGAAAACAAATTTAAACAGGTTATGCCGGTATAAGATAAATTCACATATTTCCACATCTTTATGATTCTGCATTGATGTCAACTGATGATCTGGACTTAAACTATTTAAAGCAGCTGCAGATTGTGACCTGTTTAGTTAAACGGGTTCTTAAATTTCAAAATCAACACCTTTGTCACGCATGGCAAGACAAAAAGTGTGATTCATGGACAATGCTTTGCAGTCGGGGAATCTGATCCGAGAGCTTATGAATTGTACTAGTGCCTTCAAGTTTTGTGTACAATATGCATCACACCCTGCAAATATGTGCAAGCACAAATGAGATTGGAGAGCTATAGAAAATGAGCCATTTTAAATGGAATATTTCCTGTTTATTGTCCTGAACATTGTCCTGTTTATTTGTTTGAGCATCCTGTCTTGCCCACCACAGCAACATTGCATCCATTCTAATATAGTTCCAGTTACATAATCGTAAACAGAAACAAAAGTAAAAGCACAGAAAAAGTACGTTTGATAATGCTCTTTTGTCGTGTTACACCCTAAAAAAGGTGGTTTCTTTTGAAAGCACTTATTATCTTGGCAGCTGAATCAACGGCAGTGTCTCTTCACACAGGGACTATCTTGAGACAAACAAGGTAATCCTCAAATTTGTATGTTTAAAGTAAAAATAAATACATATTAAAACTAAAACTAAGCATAAAAAATTCAGGATAGCTTTATATTTTAAGTAAAATTAAATAAAATAAAAACAAAATCAGGTTTAGTTGTGTCTTTACAGAATTGATTAGGATTGACTTTCTGAAATCTGAGAAACTATTTTTTTCCAAGACAGGCCACAAAAAAAGCAATTTATATCCGTATTATTGTCTATTTTATCCAAAGAACACTTTTTTGATAGTCAGCATTTTGCCATGTAAGAATTTTATTTTTTAAGGAAAGAAAAGTTTATTTCAAGCAATAAATTGTGAATGTGCTCATATGAATGTCAAATATTTAATATTTCCAAAAGATGTGTAATTTAAAAAAAAATAGGTATATAATATTAAAAACCACAACCGGTGTTTTTTTTAGTTTGATGTCAAATTTGTTTTTGAAGATAATTGCAGGATGTCAAAGAAGATCAATGGTCTGTGATTTGTGGAACAGTAAAAAATGAGTAACTCCTTACAAACTAGATCTTATAAGTAATGCAGGCTGACACGTACAAGGTTGTACTTTTAGCCTTGTTGTCTTAAGCAGAAATTCTTAAATTATAATGGTCAACTTTTATTGAAATGAAAGCCTTGATCTTTATTGTTTATGGCTTTGAAACCATGGGTGTTGCTATGTACAAAGGGGCGTAACCCCCAGAGAACTCCCCCACCCCTGTAACTTTGAAAAATGTTAAAATATGTTATGAACTACAGTGTACTACACCAGTATCTTTAACATTCTGCATTTATTGCATTTTGAACAAACAAAAACACAATTATGATTCCTTGTACTCGTGTTGTCTGTATTAGTCAAGGCATGTTTATTTGTATAGCGCTTTACACAACACACATAGTTTCAAAGCAGCTTTACAGAAAATTGTGCATTAACAGGAAATTAAACTGTAATATCAATAAAATATATTCATTGTGTAGTTTGATTAAATATGATTGTCAATTTTGTATAAAATTTAAATAAAAGTCAATGGCTTCAGGGTAGCTGGTGATTGGTGGAGATTTCAACTCTGTTCTCAATCATATATTCACAAAACGTGTAATAACAACAAGGTGACAAATAATACAACCCCCCTTCTGAAAAAGTTGGGACAGTATGGATAATACTAATAAAAATGAAAAGGAGTGATTTGTAAATTCTGTCCACCTGTAACCCGCACTCACACACACAAGATGAGACAGTCACAATGGAAATCAAAACTGCTTTTATTTAAATAAAGAGCAGGCAAAGGTACAATAAGGAAAATCCGGAGGGAGAATGGTCGAGGAAAGCGTAGGGTCGAGAGCCGGGTAATCAGGATGAGACAGAAGGGCAATTCTACAAATAGAGTGGTCAAGGGAAGCAAGGGGTCAAGCCGGGTAATCAAATGTATCACAAGAGGGAGCAAAAGACAGGGGAACAAGAGGAATAGGAGGCTGGCAAGCTAAGAGGAAACGAATCACGGGGGGGTCAAAACTAGACGAGACTAGCGGGGCAAAACTAGATGAGACTAGCGGGGGTCAAAACACGGGGATCTAAATACAATAACCAACACCAAACAAACGAAAGGATAGTGAGTAATATAGGGGAACTAACGAGCGGTGCGGGTGTAACGAATATGACTGATGAGACGAGTGCAGGTGTTACTAATGTGTGGGGACGAGAAGCGCGTGAGTGCAAGTGGTCATAATGTTCAGGCTGATTGGAAGCGCGTGAGAAGCGAGCATGTGAGTCAGAGGGGGGAGAGAGTTTACGAGCGAGAGCTCGTAATAGCAAAACCGGGCGTGAAAGCCCGAGGGAGGAAAAAGAGCGTACAAGCTCAAGGGGGCGGAGCCAGGGAGCTGGAAGCGAGCACGCTCATGGAGTGCATGTGTCGTGCTATCGCGGGAGCCGAGATGGGGCAGAGGGCGGGGTTCGTGACAGTACTCCCCCCTCTGAATAGGACGGCTCCTGACGGCCGCGCTCGGCTGCGAGGAGCGCGAGGGGACAGAACGAGCGTGTGAGCTCGAGGGGACAGAACGAGCGTGTGAGCTCGTGGGGACAGAACGAGCGTGTGAGCTCGAGGGGGCAGAACGAGCATGTGAGCTCGCGGGGTGCAGAACGAGCGTGTGAGCTCGAGGGAACAGAACGAGCGTGTGAGCTCGAGGGAGCAGAACGAGCGTGTGAGCTCGAGGGAGCAGAACGAGCGTGTGAGCCCGAGGGAATAGAAAACCCACAAAACACACAAACAATATGAGGGCAGTCCAAGGGGGATAGAAGGTACAAAAGGGAAATAAAACAGTCCATGGGGGTCAATGGGCAGTTCAAGGCAAGGTCAGGAGGAACATAGCGGACAGGCGGGTGGTCGGGAGATCTAGGGGGCAGCCATAGGGCAGAGACTGGGTCAGGAGGTCTGGAAGGCGACTGGAGGACAGGGACTGGGTCCGGGGGTCGGGAAGGTGACCACCGGACAGGAATAGGGTCCGGAGGCCAGGGAAGAGGCCACAGGACAGGTAGAGGGTCAGGAAGTCCGGGCTGAGCCGTGAAAGGCGGAGCCATCAGAGGCGGCACCGTAGGTGGCTCTGGAGGTGGGGTCCTGGAAGGCTCCGGAGGTGGAGCCGACGGAGGCTTTAGGGGCGAAGGCCTGGAAGGCTCTGGAGGTGGAGCCGAAGGAGGCTTTAGGGGCGAAGGCCTGGAAGGCTCTGGAAGTGGAGCCGAAGGAGGCTTTAGGGGCGAAGGACTGGAAGGCTCTGGAGGTGGAGCCAAGGGGGGCTTTAGGGGCGAAGGCCTGGAAGGCTCAGGAAGTGGAGCCCATGGAGGTGGCGCCGTAGGAGGCTCCAGAAGTGAAGCCCTGGAAGGCTCTGGAGGCAGAGCCGAGGGAGGTGATGCCGTGGGAGGTGGCGCCGTAGAAGGCTCCAGGAGTGAAGCCCTGGTAGGCTCTGGAGGCAGAGCCATAGGAGGTGGCGCCGTAGGAGGCTCCAGAGGTGAAGCCCTGGAAGGCTCTGGAGGCAGAGCCGAGGGAGGTGACGCCGTGGGAGGTGGTGCCGTAGAAGGCTCCAGGAGTGAAGCCCTGGTAGGCTCTGGAGGCAGAGCCGGGGGAGGTGACGCCGTGGGAGGTGGCGCCGTAGAAGGCTCAGGAGGCGAATCTCTAGAAGGCTCTGGAGTCTTAGGGAGCAGAGCCGTAGGAGGCTCGGGTGGCGGAGCCGTGGAAGGCTCGAGAGGCGGAGCCCTAGGAAGCTCTGGAGTCTTTGGGAGCAGAGCCATGAGAGGCTCGGGAGGTGGAGCCGTAGGAGGCTCTGGAGGGGGAGCTGTAGGAGGCTCGGGAGGCAGAGCCATAGGAGCCTCTAGTGGCCGAGCCCTGGAAGGCTCGAGAGGCTTGAGGGGGGGAGCCATGAAAGACTCGAGAGACGGAGCCCTGAGAGGCTTGAGAGGAGGAGGAGCCCGGAAAGACTCGAGAGGGGGAGCCCTGAGAGGCTTGAGAGGGGGAGGAGCCCTGAGAGACTCGAGAGGCGAAGCCGTGAGAGGCTTGAGGGGTGGAGCCATGAAAGACTCGAGGGATGGAGCCCTGAAAGACTCGAGAGGTGAAGCCGTGAGAGGCTTGGAAGGAGGGGGAGCCCTGAGGGACTTGAGGGGTAGAGCTCTGGGAGGCTCGTGAGGAGGAGCCCTCGGAGGCTCGAGAGGAGGAGCCCTGGGAGGCTCGAGAGGAGGAGCCTTGGGAGGCTCGAGAGGTGGAGCCCGGGAGGGCTCGGAGGGGCGAGCAGAGGCCGGCAGAGTCGTGGAAGACTCTGAGGGCGGAGCAGAGCCCGGCAGAGCCGTGGAAGACTCTGAGGGCGGAGCAGAACCCGACAGAGCCGTGGAAGACTCTGAGGGCGGAGCAGAGGTCTGCAGAGCCGTGGAAGACTCTGAGGGCGGAGCAGAGGTCTGCAGAGCCGTGGAAGACTCTGGGGGCGGAGCAGAACCCGGCAGAGCCGTGGAAGACTCTGGGGCGGAGCAGAACCCGGCAGAGCCGTGGAAGACTCTGGGGGCGGAGCAGAACCCGGCAGAGCCGTGGAAGACTCTGGGGGAACCTCTGCGGTCTTGAGCACAAGACGAGACTGGGGAGAAGGGGCCCTCTTCCTTCTCTGACGTCTTCGGCCAACAGGGGATGTGGCCATGGGGACGGTCGAGGCTACAGGCGCTGGCTCTGGGGCGGTCGAGGCTACAGGCGCTGGCTCGCTGACCGTGGCGGACACGGGCGCTGGCTCGTTGGCCGTGGCGGGCATGGGCGCTGGCTCGTTGGCCGTGGCGGGCATGGGCGCTGGCTCGTTTGCCGTGGCGGGCATGGGCGCTGGCTCGTTGGCCGTGGCGGGCATGGGCGATGGCTCGTTGGCCGTGGCGGGCATGGGCGCTGGCTCGTTGGCCGTGGCGGGCATGGGCGCTGGCTCTCTGGCCGTGGCAGGCATGGGCGTTGACTCGCTGGCCGTGCCAGGCTTCGAGGCTGGGGCCGTGACAGGCCTCGGGATTGGGGCCGTGTCAGGCTTCGGGACTAGGGCCGTGTAAGGCTTCAAGACGGGGGCCGTGTAAGGCTTCAAGACGGGGGCCGTGTAAGGCTTCGAGACGGGGGCCGTGGTAGGCTTCGAGACGGGGGCCGTGGTAGGCTTCGAGAGGGGGGTCTTGGTGTGGAGCGCTGGTTCAGTTTCTGCCTCCCCCACAGTGAACGAGGAACCAGAGTACAGTAGGGCGAGGTCAATATACTGAACCAGGTTAAGGGGCAGCGACCACCAGGCATTAATGATGAGGTTGGCTCATTCAGTCCACATTGGAAAATGGTCTTCAGAGCCACCTCATTAAAATTCACCTGGTACGCCAGGACACAAAAATCCATAATATAAGCCTCCACGGTTTGGCTCCCCTGATGCAAACCCACGAGTTGGGCCGCTGGGTCCACAATGCCGAGGGCGGGGCCATGGGCCACACAACCGCCGCCTCGCATAAACACCCCTTGGTCAGCGTCAAAGAGCCGCACAACCTCTCCGGGGATGGAGAGCTCACGCCGCTCAGAAATGCACTGGATGCATAAACGGACTCGGGGGCAGACACAGGTGAAACAGGGTGACATAAATCAGACACAGTGCATACCTGCTGCCCCCGGGCCATGAGCGCGTGGTCCTCTCTCCACACTTTAGCTCCTCGTGCCGAATGTGACGTGCTTCTCCGCTCGAGTGAGCTGCGCGAATCCTTAGCGCGGGGCATTGTGACTGTCAACGGTGGGGTTGGTTATTCTGTAACCCGCACTCACACACACAAGATGAGACAGTCACAATGGAAATCAAAACTGCTTTTATTTAAATAAAGAGCAGGCAAAGGTACAATAAGGAAAATCCGGAGGGAGAATGGTCGAGGAAAGCGTAGGGTCGAGAGCCGGGTAATCAGGATGAGACAGAAGGGCAATTCTACAAATAGAGTGGTCAAGGGAAGCAAGGGGTCAAGCCGGGTAATCAAATGTATCACAAGAGGGAGCAAAAGACAGGGGAACAAGAGGAATAGGAGGCTGGCAAGCTAAGAGGAAACGAATCACGGGGGGGTCAAAACTAGACGAGACTAGCAGGGCAAAACTAGATGAGACTAGCGGGGGTCAAAACACGGGGATCTAAATACAATAACCAACACCAAACAAACGAAAGGATAGTGAGTAATATAGGGGAACTAACGAGCGGTGCGGGTGTAATGAATATGAGTGATGAGACGAGTGCAGGTGTTACTAATGTGTGGGGACGAGAAGCGCGTGAGTGCAAGTGGTCATAATGTTCAGGCTGATTGGAAGCGCGTGAGAAGCGAGCATGTGAGTCAGAGGGGGGAGAGAGTTTACGAGCGAGAGCTCGTAATAGCAAAACCGGGCGTGAAAGCCCGAGGGAGGAAAAAGAGCGTACGAGCTCAAGGGGGCGGAGCCAGGGAGCGGGAAGCGAGCACGCTCGCGGAGTGCATGTGTGCGTGCTCGCGGAAGCGGAGATGGGGCAGAGGAGCGGGGTTCGTGACACCACCTGAAGATGGCTCTAGCTGTCAGAATTCTCCTCCTTAAGCAAGGGGACTGTCCTGTTGAGGATCACGTCCATTCGTTTTTAGAGCTGGCGAATTTGGTGCACTACCCAGACTACTCTTTGGTGGTTTTCTTCAGGGCGGGTCTCAGTAGTACACTAAAGGAGCTATTGCCTCCAGCGGATACTCACTGGACGCTCCTCGATTTTGTGGAGGAGACTCTGTGAGTTAGTGGCTCGCCTTTCACTGTGGGTGTGGAGGAAGAGGGCTTTAAATCTCCTCCCACAGTGGTTGCCCCCAGCCTTTCACGGCTCGTCCCTCCACGCCTGCCACGGCCAACAAGCCAACACCCACGCCAGCCACGGCCAACAAACCAATGCCCACGCCTGCCACGGCCAACAAGCTGGAAGTCTCGTCCATCCCAGAGCCAGCGTTGCCAACTTCGGCCAGTTCCTGTCTGTACTCTCTTCCATGGCTCCGCCTTCCATGGCTCTGCCCCCAGAGCCTTCCAAGGCTCCGCCTTCCACGAAACTGCAGCATAACCTGTGTATAGGGGGCATAAATTTCGCAACTCAATACTCTTTAAAGAAGTATACCT